>NC_060273.1:48407010-48562673 GCF_021613505.1 Equus quagga
AAAGTAGACTGAGTGGCTGCTTGGTTGGGGTGGAAATCAGGGACTGGGAGGTGATGGCTAAAGGCTACTGGGTATCTTCTGGGGGTGATGAGAATGTTCTAAAACTCATTGTGGTGGTGGCTGCACAACTCTGTGAATATAAAAACCAGGGAATTGTACACTTGAAATGAGTAATCGTATAGTACGTGAAGCGTATCTCAATAAAACTGTTATATAAAAGAAAGAAAATAAAAGAAAAGAGACAAAACGAGAGGAAGAAAGAGGGAAAGAGATGGATGGTGAAGGACAAACCTTCGTGGCTGTTAAAGCACCTGCCGCATGCCAGGAATTGTGCCGAGTTCCTGCATCCCCACTCCCTTCGTTCTTACAACAACTCTGCAAAGTGAGTCTGACAGTGACCACAGCTCTATAGGTACGGAGACGCAGCTCACCTCACCCAACCCCTGACTAGTGGTGGGGCCCGGACTCAGCTGGGGCTCCCTAACCTCCACGCCCGAGGTGGGAGAACACCCCAATGGCCTTGAGGTGTGACCACCGCAGCCAGCAGGATTCCAACATGTAGGGGCAGCTGGCCCCTTAGTGAGGCGCGAGCTGCCCCGGGCGCCTGTAAGAGGAGCGCTCATGAAAGCCATTAAGAAAGGATGGAATCAATGTGCCAAAAGGTTAGACTATTTTAGACTGACAAATAGAAATGGTAAACAATAGGATATATTGGAGAATATGAGGAAGTCATTTGGTGTAAACCTAATTCGGCCTGACTTTGTTTTTCCAAAAGGGGCTGACGTGGCCGTGGCTGTTGAGCATGTGTTATATATCTGCTTAAGCATTTGCTCTGTCCCAAAGACAAGAACAAACGGCCTTAAGATAAAGGTGAAACTTCCCCTCACGTTGGCATTTCATTAAGGATAAGCATCTTTGCCTAGGCTAGGAACTGATTGCTGTGCTCACCTGTGACCACCCAGCTTGAGACAACACACCTGCCCCCCTGCTGTGTCCACCGAGACAGCAGACCTACTACCTGCTGTGTCCATCAATCGCTGTGCTGACAGAGCAGTCTTGTG
Source organism: Equus quagga (assembly GCF_021613505.1). NCBI lineage: Eukaryota > Metazoa > Chordata > Mammalia > Perissodactyla > Equidae > Equus > Equus quagga. The sequence goes on from NC_060273.1 coordinate 48,408,072, forward strand.
ACTATTGTAAAAGGGACATTTCAATCCTATGTGGAACATCCTCTTTGAGGGTATACAACCACTCTGTACACCCCAATTCTTTGGTGCCCTTCCTTCCTTCGAGAAGGAAGGCCCCGGGCTACATGGTCCTCACATTTTGGCTCAGAATAAACTCACCCCAATTTTCATTTATAGATTGGATATGGATTATTTGTGTCAACAAGAACCACAAGTGACACAAGTCAGCAAGTCTGGGCTCCTAAAGGGGTAAGTTATGCAAAACTTCCTTTCTGAGCAACATCTTCTCCAGAAGCCTGTGTGCATTAGTCACGTCCCCTTTCACTCCCGTGGTACCGCAGCCTCCTCTGCAGAGACTGGACCCTGAGCTGACAGACAGTCAGCCATGCCTCCCCTGGGCCACCGGCCTCCGGCCAAACCAAGACATGCAGTGGAGGTGGACTGGACAGCTCCACGTCGTCTGGAACTCTGGATTGCAACCCCAACTTGGAAGGGCACTTCCTGTGCTTTTGGCACGAGTCACCTCACCTTGCTGGGCTTGTCTGTAACACAGCCGGCAGGGCTCGCGGCTGGGCTGCTGCCCAGGATGCTTTTCTACCCGGAGACTGTGATTCAGAGCTGGCAGTGAATTCGGCTGGGAGGCCTGCCCCAGTGCCATCATTTAAGGGAAGCCCATTGTGACAGCCAAGTTAAAAAGGGAAACATGAATTTCTGAGTCCCCGCCGGGTTCCTGGAACTTGCCTCTTTGAGACTTGTCTTCCTGATCTCTAAAGCGGGGGCAGCACTTCTCATGGCTCTTGGGAACTTAGAATGAGGTATGTGCTCATTCACTCATTCATTCATTCAACAAATATTACAAGGCCTCTCCTGAGCCAGGCACAGTGCTAGGTGTTAGAGAGACAGCAGTGAACAACAGAGGCAGGGGCCTGTCCTCGGGGAGCTTAGGCTCTGGGGGAGCAGACATGAAACAGATGCATCAAGAGGGATGAGAGGACGGCCTGGCCTGAGGGGAGGGCCCGTGGGGCGCCAGGGCCTTGGCTGTGAGGGTAAGACTCTGTACTGGGTTTTAAGAGCACCAGGAGGGGCAGGGCACGACCCCATTTCTGTTTGGAAATGCTCTCTCTGGCTGCCGAGAGAAGGAGAGCAGAAGGAGGGGCCAGGCCCAGGGGAGAGAGGTGAGCTGGCCAGAGGGGTTTGGGGCACCTGCATCCCTTTGCACCTCTTCTCCAGAGGTCTTTCTCCAGGTGCCTGGGAGCACCGCCGCCCGGGCGCAGGGCTCTGCAGGAACGAGGCGCGCCCTCTGCAGAGGGAGACTGCAGATCTCCAGGTGCTTGTGAATGTTATTTCCCTGCCATGGGAGATTACCCAGAGCAAGAGAGTGTGGAAAAGGGACCCAAGAGCCCCAGGCAGAGGTCCAGAGATAGGGGTCTATTCCCAGACTCAGATAGGTCGCTTGTCTCCCTGTGCCTTAGTTTCCCCAACTGCCATCCATGGGACTAGCACTGAGTCTGGGCTAAGTTCAAGTCCAGGCAGCACTTCACTGTGGAAGGAGCTGGGGCTTTGGGGTCACAGGGGCTTGAGCTCGACCCTAGCTCTGCACACATGAGGCCGAGGGGCCGAGGCCGGCTGCTATGCTTCTGGAAGCCTGCTGCTGGCCAGGGGGCCCACACTTTGAGAGCCACTGCCCCAGAATAACATCCTTCAGGGATCAGGGCCTCTGCTTGGCTCAGTGTTGGGCCCTGAACAGTGCTGGCCCACAGCGAACCCTTGGTGAGTGCCTGTGGGTGAATGGACTCTGAGTGGCTTGTTTGACGGGGGCAGAGGGGGTAGAGGGTGGGTGTGGGCCTGGGGAGGGCGGCAGAAGGTGGTCAGGGACCAAATCATGAAGGGCCTCTAATGCCAGGTTAAGGAGCTGGGACTTGTGGCAGCTGGATGTGGTCTCCAGAGATGTCCACAACCCCATTGCTGAACCTGAGAATGTTACCTCACATGGCAAAAAGGACTTTGCAGACGTGATTAAGTTAAGGAATTTGGGATGGGGAGGTTATCCTGGACTATCCTGGTGGGCTTTAAATGTGCCCTTATAAGAGGGAGGCAGAGGCAGCTTTGGCTATAGAAGAGGAGAAGATGTGACCATGGAGGCAAGAGGCTGGAGTGATGTGAGGAAGGGGCCGTGAGTGTGGGCGGCCCCCAGAGGCTAGAAAAGACAAGGAAATAGATCCTCCTGTGAAGCCCCAGAAGGAACCAGCGCTGCCACCACCTTGATGTCAGACTCCTGCGCTCCTGGACTGTAAGAGAATACATTTGTGTTGTTTTCAGCCACCAACTTCATGGTCATTTGTTGCAGCAGCCCTAGGAAACGATCATGGGCCTATATCTAGTAGGAGCAGAGGAAGCTGCTGGGCAGGGGTGTTGGAGCAGACAGGGCGTCCAGGGGAGAGGTGATGGGGGTGGGGGGCAGAGGCAGCCAGTCGGGGTCAGGAAGGGGCAGGCAGAAAATCCTTCTTCGGAGGTGGCCGCTGGTTTGCAGCAGGGAAGGGAGGACTGGCCAGCTCAGCAGTCTCTCCTGGAGGCTCCCTTCCCCCCGCCAAGGGCAGGCCCAGATCAGTCCTAGGAATTCTAGGCTCAGGCACACACTCCTGCCCCCTTGGCAACGATAGGGCTTTCGGTCAAGTCAACACTGGCTTTTGTCCCCACTGGGAGAACAGGAAAGACACGCTATCAGTCATGGGGGAAGCTGGGAGCTGACCTTATGGAGGGCCACACGAGGCCCTGAACGTCCTGACAGCCCAGTGGGAAAATTATCCTCTGGCTGTTCCTGTTTCCTGCACCCCCATGTCCCTGCCATGATCTGAAGCCCTCTGACTGGTTCCCCATCCTCCTCTGCCAAACCCCTCTGCCCACGCTCCCGGGGGGCTGGAGGAGAGAGCACGGCTGTGGACCCGAGGAACATGTACTCCACGGCTGCTGTGTGTGACCAGGACATGGCCTTTTGGCTGGTCTTAGCTTCTCCACAGCCCCCACCCAGGGCGGCCATGAGGATCAGAGGAGAAGTGAGCAGAGGAGAAGTGTGTCCCCAGAGGACAGTCAGTGAGGGGGGTTGCTATTTCTGCTGATGCTCAGATCTTGGCTTTGGCTGACTCCCTAGCTTGTTGCTTGGGCAATTTACTTAACTTCTCTGAGCCTCAGTGTTCCCACCCGTAAAGTGGAAACCAAACAACCACCTACTCCACAGGGTTGTGTGAAAAAAGAGATGAGGCCATGCGTCTACAGGGCCTTCACCATCTGCATTTAAGGCTCAACTCAGAGGTCTGCTCCCTGGCCCGTGCACTGCCTCATTCGGGTGCCCAGTGCCCTGGGTTTCACTCCTTGGCACATGCTGCACATGCTGCACTGCACCGTTGCCAGCCTGCTCCTCAGCTGGACTGCGAGCCATCACAGGTAGCATGGGGTGGGGCTTTGCTTCATCTCCCTTCATACCCTTAGGACCTGGCACAGGGTTGGGGACGGGATGCCCTCCCAGAGGATTAACACAGAGAAACAAGGGCCAACAGGTAAAACTGGCACCTAGCGGGTGTTCTGTAAGTGTTAGTTATTGGTGTTAACGCTTATTGAATATGCTTCCCTAGGGATTAGGGGGAAAGGCAGCCCATTAGCCCTGGGGTCGCGAGTAGGAAGTGGTATGCATGGCTAGACTGAACCATGATAGCTGCTTTGTCCTTTGTTTGCTTCATGAACTAAATGGGCTTTGCACTGGAGGCTGCTTCCTGAATGAGGGGGTGTGGAAGGACGTGGTCAGATGGGCATCTTATCCATCAGGGCTGGGTGTGGAAGTCCCCAGATCTGCATTTTGGAGAGACACCTTTGGGTGGCTTGGAGGATGGATTTGAGAGGGAGACTCTAGAGGCAGGGAGGCCAGGAGGAGGCTGAATGTAAGAGCTTATTCCAGCAGGACAGCACTGCAAGGGTGGAGGGCCCGGGGCCCAAGGCTAGCAGGGAACACTCCGCACCTGGCTGCTGCAAGGACCAGAGGGGACATGAGGCCCGGGTGTCTAGTTGGACAGTTTGGCCCCCACAATCCTCCACAGAGGGCAGGATCCACAGTGTGTGTGGGTCTGCAGTGTCTGCCCGTTTTTCTCGAGGCTGCTGCTCACTGCTCGAGAGGGGACGTGCATCCCAGGAGGGATCGTAGGGCCTGTTCGCATCCCTTAGCTCACGTGCTTCAGGTAACTCTGGGAGGCCAGCAGGGCAGGCTGCGTGAGGACAGACCCCACACTCTAAGACATGAGGAGACTGAGGCCCGAGAGGGGCAAGGACTTGCTCAAGCCACAGAGTGAGCGAGGGCAGAGCTGAGATCGCGGCCACGCAGTTGACTTCCCATACCTGTTCATCACAACAAAGGCCAAAAAGATCATTTCTACATCCCCAGTGTTCAGCACAGTTCCCGGCACGTGGTGGGAAGCTGACAAATGTTTGCAAATGAATGAATGAATGAATGAATGAATGGGTCAGTCTCATAGACCAGCATTGTGGGAGGCCCAGGCATAGTCTGTTGGAAGAGAAAGGGAAGTGCCATTTATGGAGCCCTTCTCTGTGCCAGCTGTTCTGCAGCATCCTTTCATCTACTCCTCTCAACAGCTCGAGCTGACTAGACTCTACCTTCCTCTCCAAGCCGGGAGCTTCCTCAGCACCACTCAAGTCTTTGGTGGGGTTTCCTATAATACCCTGCACTGGCTTCATCACCAGGGAATTTATCTAAATCTCGTTCCGATCCTGTTTATCTTTTCAGCCTGGATACCTCTTGGGGATGGAATCCCCAGGCGTCCTCTCTCTTGCATCTCCTGTATCCTGAACATGCAGTGGTCTCCAACCTTATTTTTTTATGCCACCTTGATTTTGTTCTATTCTCTTCCCGTCTCTCAGGGACCAGTGCCACATCTCCCTTCACTGATGTCCTCATCTCATGTTTCTGGTTCACGTCTTAGAGGTGAACCAGAGCCCTCTTCCCAAAGCACAGATCTGCCTGGGTTGCCCTCACCCCAATTCTAATCCTTCCATCTTGGCCTAAGACCTATGAGATAATGTCCAAGCCCTCAGCCTTGCCTTCAAGGCCCCGCCTTCCCCACTCAGCCAGTCCTCTTTCTCGAGTCCTCTTTCTCCTGCGACTTGAGTGCCCCCTGGGGAATGAGCTGATGCATAGTAGGTGCTCAATGAAAGCACACAAGCTAGGTTTCTCATGTGAACCCCAGGTGGCAGCATGTGTGCATGGCCATCCGAGGGCTGTCCTGGGTGGTTTGGTAGGTGGGCCTTAAACTTAGGGCTCTTGATTATAAGGACAACGTAGCTAGAAAACAGGGCCCACATGTTCTGGAGTTGGGGGACTCCTGTCCAGGTCCCAGCTGTGTGGCCCTGGCCAAGTTCTCTGAGATTTAATGTAGTCCTTTTAAAATGGAGGTGAAAAGTTCTATCTCAGGGGGCTGTTGAGAGGATGGCATAACATGAGGTTTGCAAAGTGCTCATGAAGAGCACCAGCATCTTGTGAACAGTTGCCACCTTAATGGCTACCATTAATGGGACCTCCTCCCCATGCCCCCAACCTGCATGCACACGGCGAGGGTAGTTACCTGTCTGTGGCTCCCCGGGGGACCGTGACCTCTGTCCCACTCCACACCTGGAGCTTCAGGGGCTTCTCTTCCGGCCTCCTGGGTTCTGGGCTTTGATTCCTGGACAGCTGAGAGCTGTTGGACCTCAGAAAAGTTTCGCGGGCGTTGCAGCCAGCCAACCTGCAGTGGAAGAGCTGCTGGTATGCTGTGCGGAAGTCTCTGTTCAGTGCAGCGTACAGGATGGGGTTCAGGGCCGAGTTGGCATAGCCTAGCCACAGAACGACGGCTTCAATGACCTCATTGACGGCTTCATCCCCTTTCAGCCCACGGTAGACAAACACGGTGAAGTAGGGGAACCAGCAGATGATGAAGGCTCCCATCACAGCGGCCAGCGTCACTGTGGCTTTGTGCTCCTTGATGGTGGCTGCCTTCCAGGAGCCGACGTGATGGATCCTCCTGGCCTGATCCCGGGCGATCTTGAAGATGCGGTAGTAGGTGATGCACATGACCAGCAGAGGCAGGTAGAAGGTGACCAGCCCGTCCACCAAGCCGTACACCAAGTTGACCTGGACTTTGCACTTCGAGGCAGTGTGATTGACCCCTGTCAACAGCTCTGACGAGCTGTTCTCGCTCCTGCTGTTCCAGCCCAGGTGGATAGACAGGAAGGACAGGGTGATGGAGATGACCCAAATTAAGACCAGGGAGATGACCACCCGGACAGGAGTGACCAGCACGGGGTAGCGCAGGGGGTCCGTGACAGCACAGTACCGGTCGAGGCTGATCATGAAGAGGTTGAGGATAGAGGCTGTGCAGAGCATGACATCGAGGCTGGTATAGATATTGCAGAACACCTCGCCAAAGCCCCACGTGCAGGACAGCTGGTAGAAGGCTGAGAAGGGCAGCACCAGGAGGCCGAGGAGCAGGTCAGTGATGGCCAAAGATACAATGAAGCAGTTGGTCAGACTGCGGAGCCGGCGGTTCAAGCCCACGGCCAGGCAGACCACCACATTGCCAGCAATGGTGATAAGGATGAGAACAATGAGGACCACGCTGACAGTGACCTTGCATGCGGTAGAGTCCAGACAATAAGGAGGGGCTGTGCCATTGGACGCCATCCTAGGACCCTACAGCACCTTCTTCCGCACGGCCCCTGGCTACTTTTCACCCAGCTCCCCACCGCGTCAGTTCCGTCAACCCCTGGGCTCCGGGCTGAACAGAGCCAAAAGAAAGCGTCCAAACATGAGGAGGCTACAATGACCTAGGCTGTTTCTCTAGAAATAAATAAAGCAGTCTCCTAGGAGGTGTTGGGCAGGAGTATTCATGAAGAAGAGGGAAAGCAGACAGGAATTCGTGGTTCACACTCCAGTCCTCAGATGGCCCCCTGCAGAATGGGCTCCTCCGCGGACTGGAGCGGGTCTCCGCTCTCCAGGGTTTGCACAGAGACTGGGGCACTGGGGCGTGTGTCCGCAGGTGGCTTTGGCTTTATGCGGGAGGGATCATGTGGAGACATGGGCACATCCTTCTCCATAGCTGGCGGCTGCTCCCATCCATGTGACAGGGGTCAAGGACTGCTGCGTCTCCCTCTCAGGACCGCTGGAGAGCAGGAGCTGAAAACGCAAAGGTCGAGGGTAGAGCACTTTGAAACCAGATCGAGAGCTTGACCTGATTCAGGACGGGTCCTTCTAGACCTTGACCTCCCTATGAGACACCAGGAGGCATGGGGTCATCTCGTTAGGAGCAACAGAGGCAATCAGGATACACAGTGGGAGGAGGAAGGGAGGCAGGATGCAAGGGGCTGGACCACTGTGTTACCACGCAAGATACAGGTGGAGGGGCTGGGACTGCTTATACTGGAGGAAGAGAGATCTAGACACAGATTCTAAGCTCCAGGAGAGCAGGGGCTGCATCTGCCTGCTCACTGCTGGCTCCCAGTGCCTGGCCCACAGGTAGGCATTAAGTGTCTGCTGGATAGATGATAAAATGAATGAATGACTAAGCCAGTGTAATGAATTATCTTTGAAACTGCTGAGGACAGTGTCTGACACTGTTTTACAAAACGTTGTCATGCTCTAAACCAGAGGCCAACAACGTTTTCAGGAAACAGCCAGGTAGCAGATACTCTCTGCTTTATATCCCACAGGGTCTCTGTCGCAACTACTCAACTCTGTCTTTGTCGCACGAAAGCACCTACACTGACAGTGTGCAAATGAATGAGCATGCTCCAATGAGATCTTACTTATGGACACAAATGTGAATTTCACATAATTTTCAAGTGTTGCAAAATCTTCTTCTTCTTTTGATTTTCTCCCACTCTCTAAAACTATTTCCAAACTATTAAAAAATGTAAAAGCCATTCTTAGCTCATGGGCTGCACAAAACCAGGCAGAGGGCCAGATTTAGCCCACGGTCATAGTGTGCCAACCACATCCCCACCCCACATCTGCTTGCTCTAAACATCTCTCTAAATCTTACTTTTCATATTTAGCAGCACATGTGGGCCCACATCCAGGTCAGCTGGTACGGAACTCACTCAGTCTTTCTAATGACTGCGTAATAGTCCCTGGGGTGGCTGGCCAAGGTTTATTCCGCCATGCCCCTATCATGGGCAGTTGGGTGGTTTCTATTTCCTCTCTCCCTCCCTCCTTTCCCTCTGCAAACATCACTTCAGTAGAATGGCTGCACACACAATGCTTCTTGGTTAAATCTCAGATCCCCTCCTAGTGGTAACATCCTACGATGCCAACTGATGCAAAACAAGCTAAGGCCCTGCTGATTCCTGGATCCTTTCACGCAAGATGATCCTGGTTTCCCAGAGAGCAGACAGCAAGCAATCTCCTGGGGTTTGGGACTGTGCAGAAATCACATTGACAGCGGAACCCCTCTCAGAAGCAAGCTAAGTGCCATGTGACATAAATTAAGCCTCTCCTAGTCTCTTGCCTGAAGCAGTTTTGCAACCCGAATGTGAGAAGCCTCACTTAATCACAACCACTGTAGTGGTTGAGGGAGCACAGCTCCTGGTCACCTTCTGCTGCTCCAGCTGGCTTGGCCACGCTGCCTCACAGGCTGGGCCTCTGGGTATTATTTTTAGAAGATCTTTTCATTACATAAATAGCCCATAAATAATTAAGCTCTCACCGCCACGCTTAATTAACTTTGTAGGGGGTAGCAGCCAGGGTATGTTTTTTGAGAATCCCTATTTCTGATCAAAATTCTCTCTGAGTTTCCTTAACAGCCAGGTATAGGTATTTTGACATTGGACTGATGTTTTAGCTAACGTTTGGGGGGTTTCAAATCTGAAGGAACCAGCCTCATATAATTAGAAATTAATTCCTCCCTCCCTGCTTCTCTCCCTTCCTTCGTCCTCTCTGCCCCCTCCCTCTGTTCTATGTGGCAGATATTTCTTTCAGAACTTACAATGTGCCGAATGCTCTTCCAGGTGCTGAGGCACAACGATGAACAGAAAGCAGCGGTTCCTTTTTTCATAGTTTCAAAGAAGAACCACTTCTACTGTGTTTCTATTTTGCATCCCAGGTCCCAGAAGTTTCTGGACCCTTTGTGAAGGCAGGGGTCGTTGCATGGAGCTCAATCCATCCTGCACCCCGTGGGTAGAACGCCTGCTGAGAGGGCCATGGCACCCAAGATTATCGCCATCACTGCCACAAGACTGTCGTCATCACAGTTAACATAAAACATACTTTGTTGAACTTTCCTTTCAAACTTCCAAAGCGATGACATGTTTATTGCAGTAAACGGAGTATCCTGAGGTACAGAGGAAGGGCCAGCTATTTGGGCTGTCACACACCCAAGCCCTCCTGCCGGTGTGAGGGGGTGACTGCTGCTGCCCGTTTGGCACGATGGGGGGGGGGGCTTCCACTCCTGTTCCCTGCCCCTAGGTGCACACAGGCCCCGCAGGGCACTGCTTCACACACACTCCCCACATTACTCACCTTTCCTTAACTTTAAAATTCCCATTGTATAATGGATGCCCCCTTAGGGCGCTGAGATCTAACTCATTCTTTTGGGGACCTAGGCCGTGGCAACACAACCACTATTGTGCAAAGATGTACGTCTGTGTCAGCAGGTTTGCAAGTGGCAAAAAATGAGAAACCACCTGAGTGTCCATCAGCAGGGGGACGGTTCACCAAATTACGGCCATCCGTGCTGCAGGACAGTCCGGGGCATGGTGGCGCCACGCACAGTCAATGGAGTATCGCTTCATCCTCACAATGCCCCGCGAGGGAGGGAATCACTGCCCATTGAGCAGCCGAGGAGATGGACGGTCAGGGGCAGAGTGCCGTCACACCCCATTAAGTGGCCAGAGAGCCGATGAGCGCGCAGCTCCTGCGCCTTCAGCCTGCCTTCCCACCCGTCCCGGGACCAGACCTCAGCCCGGCTTTCCAGCTGGATCTTACCTAACACCCCGCGTTCGTCCCCGGCCTCCCCATTCATGCAGCCGGGCCTCTTCCTCCTGCCCTAGCCCTGCTGTCTCCTTCCCCAAAAGTCCCGCTCCCTCTGCTCACGGCAGCTGCTCTCCTTTCAAGGCTGGGCTCCAACACTGCAGTCCCCTGGGAGCTCCCGTGGTGCCCGGAGGTGCAGGCACCCTCCCTTGTCCTTTGTACCGAGTTCTGCTGTGGGCACCTGTGGCCTTGTGTTGTTAATATGGCTCGGCATTTGTCCCAGGTAGGGAGTGGATCTTGCCCACCTCTCTCCACCCCCCATCCACCCATCCATCTGTCTGTCCCTCCGTCCATCCATCCAGCCAGCAAACATTTTCTGCTGTCTATATAAGGGAGAACTATGAGGCACAGGGAGCGTGTGTGTGCACGCGTGCATGTGTGCGTGGTTTCCTCACCTTGGAAATCTAAGGGTGCTCACATGGGATTCAGTGGGCTGGGTTAGTATGTCTGAATGGATGTGTGAGAAAAAGGCTATTTTCCCCAACATTTACAGTGAAATTTTTCAAACACAAACAAAAAGTTGAAAAAACAGTACAACATACATTAGATCTCATGCAATGGTCCATGCACATTAGATAATTGTCTGTTCTCTCATTCTGTGCGTGTGTGTGAAAATCACATGAACTCAGTGGAAACAGAGTTCAGCACCCCATCTTGCGGGCAGCTGTACGGGTCACACTGCTCACTCTCGCATCGTCTCGTCTTTGCCTGCATGGCCTGTGAAAGGCACTTTCTGGAGAACTTGCTCATGGGTTGTGGTGCCCCACCCCCAGCCCCCAGGGAGGCTCCTGACCTCCAGCTGGTCATCACCAAGCACTGAAGCCATGAGAAAGAGCAGTGGCCAGCTTGAGCCGCCGCACGGCGCACCTCTCCGAGGCTGTGCTGGCCCGCCAGCCCTCCAGAGCAGCTACAGCTCAGTATGTTGAATGCACTCAATGAGCTCGCAGATGTGTGTTAAGCCCACTATGCTGGGCTCTGCCCACAAATGCTGGGAGGTCTGCTCCAGTCACTTCCCATGACCAGCCTTGGTTGTCTCTAAGTACAGATCCTTGGTGTGGCAATCCAGGTCATTCCTGACTGGTTCTATCTTCCCTCTTTAGTCTCAGTTCCTGCCTGCCAGTTGTCCTTTAGTGTTTGAGGACAACACTTTGAGAAACACAGCTCCGATGGCATTTAATTCCTCCTGGTTTTGGAAAGTGCCGGGCCAATTCTGACTCTGTGTCTTTGCACATGCTGTTCCCACTGCCTGGAATGCCTTTCCTCCCATCCATGCCTGGTGAACCCTCACTCTTCCTTCAAATCCTGACCTCCTCTATCACCTCCTCCAGGAAGTCTTCCAGAAATAGTTGCTCCATCCTCTCTCACTTCCTCCTCCCACTTGTACCACCTATGGCAGAGGCTTGTGCTTTCTGAGGGGCACAGGGTCCCCACTGGGTAGAATTCTGAGTTTTCAGGGCCCCAGGAAATCTCTCCTCCTACTGGGGTCCTGGGTGATTCACCATCAAAGTGTGTCTCCCCAGGAACTGAGTTGTAGTGGGTGGGACCCAGAATACCATTTCCCTTTTCCATCCTCCCACGCGGCAGCAGAGAAAACGGGGCTTGGAGGGTCACCCCACGAGCAGGGGTGTAGGTGGAGGCAAACCCAGGTCTGTCTGAGGCCCCAGCTTCCCTCTCACTGCTCCTCACCCACGAAATGCCAGAAAAAGTCCTGCGGGTGGTACGTTCTCTTTGCCAGCTAGAAGAGCCAGGCCACCCAGAAAAGCACGTCTGGGCCCCGGGGTCTCCTCCCCTCCAAATCTTATCAAGCCAGGTCCACCACTTTCTGTTTCCTTTTCACTGGGCAGTGAAATGAAGTTTCCCTTTCAGGATTTAAGCACCTAAACCTCAGGCGCAGCTGTGATGAGCTGGCAATTGCACAGGCAGCCAGCAATGTGGGGGAATCAGTTAAGGCTCCTTTGACTGGGTTTCTCACTTGGCCTGAGAGATGAATCTGATCTCCCATGCGATCATTTACAACAGGAACAGAAAACGGTCTGCATCCAGCAACAAGTGTGTGCTGGCACCTTCTGGGGAGACAGTGGGCAATCCTGCAGAGGAGGTGGTGTGACCCTTACTCTGCAAACATCCACACTCAGAGAAGTGAAGGGCAGCCTCGGGGCTGAGGGCAAGGCCTCTGACATTGCCCGGTCTGGGTTCTAACCTCTGTGCTGTCCTTTCACAGCTTGTGACCTTGGGATAATAATGTGTCCTCACTTGGTGGATGTGAAAATGCAGGGAGGAAAGGTCTGTAACAAGCTTAGTGCCTGGCACCTGGTAGGTTGTATTATTTATAATAATGCTATAAAGTTATTATTTTATAATAATAAAAATGTTATTTGTATTGTTGTCTACAGCCACACAGCCAGGAAATAGCCTTCATGCGCTGTCTGTATGTTTACCGTGTGCCTTCCCGGGGCAGACACTGTGCTGGGTTCTGAGGATGGAGTGGTGAGTGCAACAGAGACAGACTTCTAGAAGCTCCTGTCGTGGCGGGGGAGAGAAACGTGAACAGGTCGCTGTGGAGCTGCTCACTGAGCTGCAATCGTGTTAGGAGTCCTATAAAGGGGAGCATATGGCGCCACAGGAAGCCACGAGGGCGACCGATCTGGTCTGGGGGATATCTGAGTTGAGCTCTGCACCTGCGGGAAGGAGGAAACTCAGCGAAAATGAGGGACAAGCAGGTTCCAGACAGGGAACTGTCCCTGCAGAAGCTCAGCGGCAGGAGACAGTGGATTCTAACCCAGAGCCACGGGAGCCTCAGGGGGGTCGGGGGGTGAGTGGAGTGGAAGGCAGGGGGCTACGTGTCTTCCTCTCCGCTGCACACCAGGGCCCGGGGTGTGGCAGCTGGGGGCAGGCCTGGGTCCGACCCTGCTGACCCCCACAGTTATCACTGCAGGTCATGAGACACCGCTGTCACTGGGTCCCAGGAAGGTAGTTCCTTGTGTTTATGAGCCATAATTTCTCAGAACTTTCCCCAAAAATCGGCCATTCCAAATGTTCTGGGTACCTGTGCTGAGGGCATCAGAAATCAGCCCAGCCTCAACCCCTGAGGAGCTCTGCCCCTGCCAGGAGTCCCAGACGGCCCGAGAAGCAGGGGCTACGTCAGTGGGGCAACGTTCACTCTTTAAGGAGAGCACCGAGCCTCTGCAAGCCCCAGAGGGGCCACACTCACACGAGGCACTGAGAAAAGTGCTTGAGGCCTGGAGGTTGGGCCTGAACCGGCTCTGGCTGCCAGGAAGCTCTTCTTCTCCCTTACAGATGCTGGACCCAGGTGCAGCCCCACCTGAGAAGTGCCCACAGCATCCACTGCTGGGAGCTCAGGGGCCCCTGCTCACCGCAACTCCGGAGCCTGAGGCAAGCTGTGGGGTGGGGGCCGGGGGACAAGGGGGTCCAGCATCCTGCAGTTCAGATACAGCCAAGTGATGGGTAATTGGGGCCATGGTGGGGCAACGAGGGGTTGGGGGAACTCAGAGGAACGGAGTTTGGCTCTGCAGGCGGTGGCGGCAACAGTTTTGTGTGTGTGTGTGTGTGTGAGCATGTGTGAGCACACATATGCCAAAGGCAACATTCTAATGGGCCTGGAAGACCCCATGAATGTTGAAAACACTCACAGTGCTGAGCCGGCAGGTGCACTTCTAGGAGACCGTCCTGGGATTCCCCACAGCACTGTGAGCGTTAGCCGGGGCTGGAACCGGTGGGAAAGTGCACACGCAGCATGCCATGTGGCCATCCGAAAGATGCACCGGGTTGTCTGGGTGATGAGGGATGGTGTCCAAACGTGCACCGAGTGAGACATCTGAAGGGAAGGTATGTGTGTGTCTCTCACGTGGACACACGTTGACACCGGCAGACGGCTGGGGCGGGAGGGGAAAGGTGGTGCACTTTGTACCCGCAATATCCTGAATAGGCCCATCCTGAGAGCCAGAAAGCAGGCTGGCGGTTGTTGGGGATCGGGGAGGGGGGATGGGCTGACTGCTTCATGGGTGCAGCGTTTCCTTTTGGGGTGAGGAAAATAGAGGTGCTGGTTGCACGCCGTTGTGAACGTCCTGAATGCTACCGAAGTGTACACTTAAAACGGTTAATTTTATCTTATGTAACTTTCCCCTTAATTGAAAAAGAAAGAAGGAATAAAGACTGTCTCAGACAAACAATAGCTAAGGGAATTTGTGGTCACCCGATGTGGCTTCAGTTTCCCACACTAACTGTGGGCAGATGCCAGGCAAACAGCGTGGGGTCTCTCACTGATGAGAAAACATCCCAGCACGAACTGGTCACACAAGTAGTCAGGGAATGATCTGGACCAGATGCGTGCCTTGGGGTGGGGTGGGGGCACCTATGGACGCTCAAAGACTATGGGACCAGGCCTGGTTCAAAGCCCTGCCCACCTCTTTACCAGCCGTGTGTCCTTAACCTGTCTGAACCTGAGTTTCACCATCTGTCAAATGGGAATAATGATAATCTCTGCCTCACAGAGATATTAAATTATCTGTATTGCTCAGCAAATGGAAGTGGTCAGTGTCCTGGCTTGTGGTCCAGGTCCCTTCCTCCTCACTGTGATGCCAAGCTGATTGCATTCCTTTAAGAAAATGTCCACTTTGATCCCACCATCCCGTTCTGGGCTGGTGGAGGCATGTCCAAAGGGCGGGTGGGGCTCACACGACCTGCGCCAACAGTGGTGGTTACAGAACCTGCCCCACATTCCAGACGACATTCAGATCCATTCCCCTCTCAGCCTGTGCAGAGGGCCCGCCTAGGGGCTGCAGTGCTTGGGACGAGGCGCCTGGAAGACGGAGAAAGACCATGCCTGGTTTTGGGCCCCAGTGGCTGCAGGCCCCGGAGACCAGGCCTTTCTCTCTAATGCCCAGCCTCCCCCAGAAGTCTTTTACCACCTTGAAGAGGTGTTGAGCGACCATCTAGCCCACAGCAGTAAGGAGCGAGAAGTCCAAGCGGCACGGATGCCGTTGCAGGAGGGGTACCTCGAAGGAGGAGGATGGGTGCCAAAGCGCAGGCGGTCACTGGGTCCCTTTGAAAAGGCCAGAGGGTTTTTGTTTCTTTTTTTCGTTGTAGGAGAAGCTAAATACATGGTGGTGAACAGGGATTCTGGAGTCGGATGGACCGGGTTCAAATCCTGACCTTTCCGCCTAATGGTGTTGGGACTTTGGGCAAATTCCTCACCTTTTCTGAGCCTCACTCTTTGCATTGTAAAATGGGGGGAAATAAAAGTCCCTCGCCTCAGGATGTTGTGGTAAAGAGTAAATGAGACGTGCAGAGTGCCCCAGGCCTGCCATGAAGTGCCGTTTTCTACATGCTGATTGGTGATGGTATCCTCATTGCTTGTCAGCTGGCTGGCATCCAGAGACGTGGGTTCCCACATCCGCTGCCACTTCCCTGGGAAATCCTGGGCCTTGCCTGAACCTTCAGTAGCTTCCTCCTGCCTTCAGCACTAAGTTCAAACTCCTCAGCACTCCTCCCCAGGCACACTTCTCCCCTGAGGATCAGCTGGAGCGGCTGGCAGAGGCCAGATCATGCAGGCTTTGTCATCTTGATGCCAGGCACAGGGGAGCATTGCAGAGGCACGGCGAGACCAGAGACCAGCACAGTCTGATTCTGAAACCGCGCAATGAGCCTGGAAGAGGAGAGGTCCCTGAGGGCCATGAGCGTGGAGTGGAGGCCTTCTTATAAAGGGCTCTTGGCCTGAGCAGACCAAGTGGCAGCCCTGCCCTGGAGCCCTGACGGGCCACGTGGCTGGTCCTGCCCCTGGGTGTGACCTGATGGCCCAGCTTCCACTCCTTTCCCTGTCGCATCCCTCCCCTTCACTTCTCCACCTGTCAAACTATGTGGCTGTCAGGTTTTGAACCGGTGATACGGACCTGAGGTAAAAATATTCCAAAGGTCCCAAAGGCATATGGCACAAGTCTTCTCCCACCCTTGGCCCAGCCCCAGATCCCCATCAGCTTGGCATCACAGTGAGGAGGAAGGGACCTGGACCACAAGCCAGGACACTGACCACTTCCATTTGCTGAGCAATACAGATAATTTAATATCTCTGTGAGGCAGAGATTATCATTATTCCCATTTGACAGATGGTGAAACTCAGGTTCAGACAGGTTAAGGACACACGGCTGGTAAAGAGGTGGGCAGGGCTTTGAACCAGGCCTGGTCCCATAGTCTTTGAGCGTCCATAGGTGCCCCCACCCCACCCCAAGGCACGCATCTGGTCCAGATCATTCCCTGACTACTTGTGTGACCAGTTCGTGCTGGGATGTTTTCTCATCAGTGAGAGACCCCACGCTGTTTGCCTGGCATCTGCCCACAGTTAGTGTGGGAAACTGAAGCCACATCGGGTGACCACAAATTCCCTTAGCTATTGTTTGTCTGAGACAGTCTTTATTCCTTCTTTCTTTTTCAATTAAGGGGAAAGTTACATAAGATAAAATTAACCGTTTTAAGTGTACAATTCGGTAGCATTCAGGACGTTCACAACGGCGTGCAACCAGCACCTCTATTTTCCTCACCCCAAAAGGAAACGCTGCACCCATGAAGCAGTCAGCCCATCCCCCCTCCCCGATCCCCAACAACCGCCAGCCTGCTTTCTGGCTCTCAGGATGGGCCTATTCAGGATATTGCGGGCACAAAGTCCATGTAAATTGGGAAGTGTGGGACTTGGGGAGAACCCTGGTTCTCTTTTCACTCTCTGCCTCCCCTTCATCTACCTGGGTCCTCAGGCTAGACACTTAGCATCATCTTGACTCCTGTCTTTCCTTCATCCTCAACAGCCAACTCATGAGCAAGCCTGGTGCATTTGCCTCTGAAACTCACACCCCCAGGGTGTGTCCGCCTTCCCTGGCCGCAGCCACCACGCTGGTCTCATCCAAGTCAGCACCATATCCCGCCTGGACTTTCGTGACGGCTCTTGACTGGCCTCCCTGCTGCTCCCTTTACCCACCAACACCACCACCGGCTTATGTCTCGCCTGTGTGTCCCATTGCACCCTCTGCTCAGCTCACAAGGCCCCACAGATCTGCACCCACCTCTCTGATCTCCTACCTCACCCCCGGGCCTCAGTGGATACCTGGCCGCACTGACCTTGTTCCGGTGCCCTGGACGTGCCGCTCACTCCACCCTGGAGCTCTGCTGTGATCCACGCCGACATGGACAGTCACATCAGGCTGCAAAATCAGCTCCACAGTGGGCCCTCCTTGACCCCCGCAGCTGCTCCCTCACCTCTGTCCTAGCCCCCTTCATTTGGCTTCCGCAGCACCATTTTTCCCTGGCATTTTCCTGGCTTCCCTATTTGTTTATTATTTCTCTCTCCCCACTGAAAGTGAGCGCTGCTGAGGGCCAGGATCCCTGCTGCCTTGTGCCCCGACAGGCACTTCAGGGCAGCTCAATTAATACCTACTGGATTGCCTAAAGGCAGATTGAAAACAACCATCGTAACAACATCATATCCCATTTATCGGGCACTTTGGAAGCGCCAATCTTTACATGCCTTATCACGTTTAATCTCTGCAACACAGACTACACGCATGCCGTTACTCATCTCTGTTTGACAGAGGAGGAAATCAAGGTTTATGGTGCTGTGTGACTTGGCAAAAGTCCCCAGCCGGCAGCAGGCCGGCAGATGTGGGAAGGCCTGCGGAGGGCGGTCTCAGGGCAGGAGTTGGACTGTGCCAAACGAAGATCTGCCTTGTCCTTCTGGGGGAGGCGACGTTGCAGTGTTGCAGCGAGGCCCAAACCTCTGCCATCCAGCGGCAGAACTGGCCGGGGAGGCAGGGACCGGGTGGAGAGGGCATGGGCTGGGAATCTGGACTCTGCGGGTGAGTCCCTGTGGAAGTCTGACTTGCTCTGTTACCTCTGGCGAGTTTCACACCCCAGGTTCCTCCGCAGAAAGCTGGGGACATGTGCTTTGGATGGCAAAGGCCTCTTCCAGCAACTTTTGTTTGTGTGTGTGGGAGGGAAGGAATCCGAGCCCCGCAGATGACAAAATAGGAGGGCTCTGGGTGGAAACAAGACACAGGGGTCACCTGGTGTTTAGGAACTGCTTTTACAGCATCCCAGAGAGGCATACCTCCAACGACAGGGGGCTTACTATCTTACAACTTATTTGTCAGTCAGTCATGGCCATTTAAAGACATTTATGGAGACCTACATATTCTTTTTTTTGGGAGGCCATACCCTACGGCATAACAAATATATTGTGATATATGCACATTCCATAGAAGATATAATTTGCATATAACTACTTTTGGGTTTTTTTGGTGAAGGAGATTGTCCCTGAGCTAATATCTCTTGCCAATCGTCCTCTCTTTGCTTGAGGAAGATTGTCACTGAGCTAACATCTGTGCCAATCTTCCTCTTTCTTATGTGGGCTGCTGTAAGAGACGGGCTTGACAAGCGGTGCTAGGTCCGCGCCCGGGATCCAAACCTGTGAACCCTGGGCCACTGAAGTAGAGCGTGCAAACTTAACCGCTGCGCCACCAGGCCAGCCCCACATATAGCTACTTAATATAAACTGCCACGGTCTAGCTGCCACAGTATTACATTTGCAGATGTCTGATTAAACATTTATTACTTGCAAGTTTGTGGTTTTCTTTTTATGTTTTAGATCTGGTACGTGTGTGCGTGTGTGTGAGAAAGAGAGAGTTTGTAGATATTTTGTAGGTTCCTGAAAAGCTCAGAGGCCCCGGAGAACAAGCCTAAGTCCCTTTTTCCAGGCAGCCCTAGAGAGGTCCATGTTCTCTGAGTTTTTGCTTCTCTATGACTGAACAGCCCTCAGGTCCTTAAACTTGACCCATCAGCATCACCATTGCCATCGTGGCTACTACTGTCCTCACCATCATCCCACCATCATCACCATCATCACTGCCCTCACCATCATCCCACCATCATCACCATCCCATTCACCATCATCTGCACCAGCAGCAGCCGCTGCCTCATGAGCTGGGCACCAGAATGCCCCCGCCAACACTGCATCTTCCTTCCTCTGTTCTGCTTTCCGCCGGCCTCACTCCAGGAAGGTCTTGCCCTCCAGCAGGGTGCAGCTTGCTCTCACAGGCAGCAGTCCTGCAGCCAGCTGGGCCACCTTAACACTATCAGCAGCCCACAGTCAAAACTTGCCAGGCACATTCGCACACACCGGTTACCTCACATAATTCTCTCGGCCCTTCCCTGCTTTCCACCGCCCCTCCGCCTGCCCCAGGGCTCATTTTGAGTCCTGTAGGAGAACTCTGTGGAACTGCCAGGGCAGACACTGTTACCCCATTTGGCAAGTGTGGCACAGATAGGCTGAATGCCTAGGCCGAGGCCACACAGCTGGTCACAGTCGGGAAGACCCTCTCGGCTTCTAACTCCCGACAGCCTATCCCGTCCCACACCTCCTGGGTTTCTCAAACCTCATCTGTTCACGTTCCACCTCCACAATTTTTGCCAAACCCGTAAAATACTAGTTCCATTTTTTACCTAACATTTTTCTTTAAAGTGACTAAATTTATTGCAAAAGGAATTTTTTTTATCATTTTAATAACCACCAGGATCACTTCCCTTCAAATAAGTCACCCTGAAAATAAATGCAGTGAAAACACACCCAATGTTGTTATATTCCATGTAGCTACTGCTGCCCAAGAGCCAGCCCAGCCCTGTGCTGGGCAGGCAGATGGACGGACGGACGGACGGACAGACAGAAACCTCACTGACATTTTTCTGTGATGTGAGAGAAGGCTTGAAGGAGAGCGGAACAGGCATCTTCTCACCGTATGATGGGAGGTCTGTGGCTCTCTATGCCACGACCCCCTGAGTCCACCTCGGGATCCCAGGCGGCCTGCCCCACAGTGGAGGAAGCGGTTCACTCACCCCAGGAGGCCAAGGCCGTGGAGGGGAAAGGAGCCGGGCTCCTCTCTGAGGCTTGGTTTTCCCACCACAGCACGGGGTGCTGGGAAGAGGAAGGTAAAGGTGGAGAGATGGTGCCAGAAGCTTCGTGGCTCCTCGGCAAACATTACTCCCCTCCCCACGGCCATCCTCTGGGCTTCATGTCCCAGCTTTCCTTCGAGAGAAGGCACCCAAGGTCGCCAGATGAAGAAGGAGCCAGGAGAAGAAATGAGCCGCGAGGAAACACGGGTCTGCATTTGGGAGCGTCCGAGTGCAGGCGGCTGGGTGAGGCTAGAGCGGCTGTTTGGGTGCGAAGGCTGACCCTCACCCCACCCCCAGAGCAGCGCCCAGGACCCTGGTGAGAAAAAGGGTCTTCACAGCAGCACAGCGTGTCCTAATCCCAGCTCTGCCGCTCAGTGAGGAGAGCTAGCCAGGTGGCTTTGCCTAGGGTCCGCTTTCCCTTCTGCAACCAATGCAAATGAAACCCAGGGTGATACCACTGCACACCCACTGAGATGGCTAGAATCCAGAAGTCAGATAAGAAGTGTTGGTGAGGATGTGGAGAAACCGGACCCCTCACGCACGGCTGGTGGGAATGTAACCAGATGCAGCTGCCGTGGAAAACTCTCTGGCAGTTCCTCCAGAGGCTAAAGAGCATGATCACAGGACCCAGCAATTCCACTCCTGGGTATGTACCCAAAAGAAATGGAAATACACATCCTCACAAAAACCTGTACACAAACGTTCACAGCAGCGTTATCCATAACAGCCCCAAAAGTGGAAACAACCCAAATGCCCACCAACTGATGAATGGATAAACAAAATGCAGTATATCCATAAAATGGAATATTATTTTGGCCATAAAAAGGAATGAAGTACTGACACATGCTACCACACGGATGAACATTGAAAACATTATGCTGGGTGAAATAAGCCAGTCACAAAAGGTCATATATTGTTCCACTAATCATATGTTATATGATTCCACTGATATAACGTGTCCAGAATAGGCACATCAACAGACACAGAGAATAGACTAGTGGTTGCCTAGCCTTGGGCGGGAGTGGGGGTGGATAGAGAGTGACAGTTTTGTGTACAAAGTTTCTCTTTGGGGAGATGAAAATGTTCCGGAATTAGATAGTGGTGATGGTTGCATAACCGTGAATATACTAAAAATCACTGACTTATGCACTTTAAATGGGTGAATTTCATGGGATGGGAATTATACCTTTATAAAGCTTTAACTTTTTTTTTTTAAAGACCAGTCTGGTTGCTGGTGGGGGCAGAGTGGCAGCAGGGAGGCCAGCGGCCAACAGTGCAGTCACAGGCTCTGGTGCCCAGCACATCGGTGAATCCCCGTGGGTGCCTTGTTGGGCTGAGCCCATCGGGAAACGCCCTTCTCTAACCGGATTTCTCAGCCCGGCACTGGGGACACACTGGACAGGACAGCCTTCCGTTGCGGGGGCTGTCCTGTGCCTTGTGGGATATTTAGCAGCATCCCTGCCCCCTACCCACTATATGTCAGCACCCCCCGACATGTGACAATCGAAACTATCTCCAGACATTGACAGATGTCCCCTGGGGATGAAACTGCTCCCAGTTGAGAACCCTGCTCTAACTTCTCTTGCTCATCTAGTGAATTCTTGCTTATCCTTCCAGAACCATTTCAGACATCTTCTCTTCTAGGGAGCCTTCACCCTTCCTCCTCTGAAGCCCCACAGTTTCCTAAACTACCCCCTCCCCCTGTCAGAGCCCCGAGGACACTGTTTACACACCACTCTCACCCCAGCCCTCTGTAGAGATGGCAGCTTGTGTCCCTTTGGGTCCCTAGCATCTGGCACAGAGCCTGACACTTCAGAGCTTCCTGCTGAGCCATTCTTCGCCTGTAAAGTGTGGAGATGCACTGCTTTCCCCAGGGTCTCTGCGACAGGTGCACACATGTTGGCAGTGGAATCTGTCACCCTCCTGACTCTGGGTAGGACTGTAGGCTCTGGGTTTAGACAGCCTGCGTTTGACACCCAGGTGATGCTGGGCAAGTGACTGAATTATCTGACTCTTGGTTCCTTCTCTGTAAAATGAGGATATTGATAAGATCTACCTCATAGGATTCTTGTGAGCACATAGTAAGAATACAACAAATGTCAGACGTTATTGGTATTAGTAATTTAGTGTTCCTTCTTTCTTCTAAGGGGCCTTCCAGGTAGCCCTATCATTGACAAGCATCCACATGCCAGCCCTGTCTTGGGTGCTGGCCAGGAGGAGGTGGGGTTGGGTGGGTTATATTGTCACTAGAAGCCAGACAGTTCTATGTCTACTAATTACTACAGTATACGCTAATTGCATAAAATCTAGAAAGTTCAGAAATTATAAAGAGGGAACAAATCTCCTATAATTTCACAGCCCACTGGCAAACATTGTTAACACTCTGGCTTACTCCCTTCCAGTCTTTTTTCTAAGTGCTTGCCACAAACTTGTGACCATGTCATACATATGCATATGCACAAGTGTGCCCCCATTTATTAAAAACTGTCCATTTTTAGTAGCCACATAGCTGTCCTGTAATTTACATAATTGATCCCCTATTGTTGGACATTTAGGTGCTCTCTGACTATTAACGAATATCGTTGCATTGGAAAGTGCCTTCGCTCATATTCCCATCATTCATTTGGATGTTCTCCTCTTCTTTTAAAACATTTTTGGCAAAGGAACCTCTCTAGCCTGCTGGGACGTACATTTTCCCATCATCAGGGATTTCCTGCTCAAGGGTGTGCTAAATCATTGGAATTGGGACTTAATCCTATTTCTCCTTCTTTGGGACTTTGGTGGAGATGGACCACAGCTGGCCTTGTTTTCCCGTCAGACACACCGCCTGGCAGGGTCAGTTCAGTTAGTCATCAGTGGAGGATGGAGAACTGAAGGTGCCTGTGAAGCCAGGAGAAGGGTCCCCGGCCAAGGTTAAGGGAAGTGAGGGTAACCAGGACAAGGCGGCAGAGGAAGGAAGAGAAGTCGGCAGGCTGGGGGAATTAGCCTGATTTCTGCTTCCTATGAGATGCCGAGGAGCGACCTTCCTTCCTTCCAGACCCCTAGAGAAGTCCCTCGGCAGAGGTCTCCAGCCCCACGGCCAGCCTGCAGACTCACTTTCTCCTGGGATGAGGCAGCAGCTCTTCTTACTACACATGGAACAAGAAACCAACGCTGATCGGGCACCCACAGGTGCCGGGTCCTGGGCTAGGCACCTTTCACAGTCCTATTTTGGGGCCGGTGTGGTACTGTCAGAAGCACTCCGGAGTCAGGCAGACCTGGGGCCAATCCCAGTGCAGCCACTTCCTTCCAAAGTGCCCTGTGGGGTCGCTGAGTCCTGGGAGCCTTGGTTTTCTCATCTGTAAATTGGGTGTGATGACACGGGTTTCCCATGATTATTGTGAGGATGATAGCCAACGTTGTAGACATAAGGCACAGAGGACCAGGCATGCACAGGACAGGTGCCAGAGAAATGTGCTTTTCTCATTCTATTCAATTCCTGTCGTGTCTCAGGGTCAGAGATGTCAATAAAAATAATCTACCTAGTTGCCTTTCATAACCTCCAGCAACAGGGACCTGATTAGTAGGTAGGAATTCATAACTTTCTGTTACAAATAAGGAAACAGACTCTCAGAGATTCAGCCAGGAGTCTTCACAGGACATAAACTGTCATTCCACAGAATTCACATCTTAGAGAACCATCAAGATGTGTGTCTGGGTTGGGGGGTGGAGCTCCCAGGTCCCCCAAATTCCCTGGGCCCTGCTTCAGGCCCAGCCAGGACACCGACCATCTCTGGCAAAGGAGACCAGAGAGGACCCGGCGCATATAAATGA
The DNA here is from genome assembly GCF_021613505.1 of Equus quagga. Taxonomy (NCBI): domain Eukaryota; kingdom Metazoa; phylum Chordata; class Mammalia; order Perissodactyla; family Equidae; genus Equus; species Equus quagga. The sequence continues at coordinate 48,431,890 of NC_060273.1, forward strand.
GGTCCCAGGAGGCAACCAGTGCCAGCATTCTGACCACCCAAGTGAGGGCGTGACAACTGCCATTGGGGACACCACAACCCGCAGGTGCAGGTGCTTTCTTGCCACCTCCTTATCCTCACAGCCACCACAAAGGGGGCATTAGCATGCCCCTGTTCACAGGGAGGTAACTAAGGCTCGCATTTTCAAGGTCAACTGCACCACTTCAGCGGCGCAGAACTGGGTTTCCGAGCCCAGGGCATTGCTGGGCTCATCCCCTTATCTCGGAGGCGAATGGCTGTCCAGATGTGCCCAGAGGACTCCTGCCGAGCGGAGCGCTGCCCTGTCCTCGCTCCCGGCTCCCGGGCATCGGGCATCGGGGCAGCAGCCCGGGAGGACGACGGCTCCCGAGGGGCTAGCAGCCCCCTCCCCGCCCGTCCAGGCCCTCTATCGGCTTTCCTTAAGCAAAATCCTCCATGCTCCGACAGACACATCTCCCAGAGAAAACGCCACCGCCCACACCCGGGACACACCAGGGACTGTTTCGGCTCAAGTGGACTTTCTAAACCCACCCCCATGCAAGCAGAGGGGACGTACACCCGACCCCGCGCCCGAGCACTGCAGCGGACCTGGGCGGCATCCCGCGCTCGCAACGCCCCCTCGGCGCGGGCACGACCCGGCGGGTCACAGAGAAGGAAACTGAGGCTCGCAGGTGGAGGGACCTGCCCAAGGTCAGGCACCGCCAGCGAGCGGCGGGGCCGTGGCTCGAAGCCGGGGTCAGGGTGACGACGGCCGCGGGAACCCGCAGCAACCGCCGGGCGCGGTCCCGCCAGCGCCCGCCGGGCATCCCACTCCGAGCCGAGGCCCCGTGGAGGCGGCGGCCGCGTTACCTGGAGCTGCAGCCGCCGAGCGTGGCTCCGCTCTGGCTCGCCTCGGTCCTGCGCCGCGCCAGCTGCGCTCCGGGCAGGGATGGAGCGGGCGGCGCTGCCCGCCCGCGCCCCGCACCCACTTCCTCGTCTCCGCCCCCGACTCGCTCCTCCTCGCTCTCAACCGCTCCTTCCCTTCCTTCCCTTCCTTCCCTCTCCGTCTCTCTGTCTCCCTTTCTCTCTCTCTCCCTCTCCTCTCCTTCCCCCTCGCTCCATGCACGGCGCGCGCACACATTTTCTCTTCGTTGGCTTTTCTCCCTCTCTGCACTGCCTCTCCCACACTCTCACCCACTTTCTCTTCTGCTTTCTCCCAGACCTTCTTTCCTTCCCTCTCTGGCTCTGACACTTCTCCCTTCCTCTTTCTTTCTGTTACACTGCCCCCTCTTTCTCTCACTTTTTTCCCTTGTTCCCCCCCCCCCAGCCTGGCCTGGGACCCAGCATCCCTCCACCAGTTCCGTAATTGGCGGAGAGGAAGGGGCTCCCAGCTGTGGCGCAGCTGGGGGTCAGGTGGGCCCCACACCTTGAGTGCCCAGCGCCCAGCTACTTCAAACCAGGCTAGAAGTGAGAGAAAGAAGTAGTTTGTGGGGGAAAACCCTGGCTAATTCTGGGATCTGTGGAACTTCAGAAAGCCCCAGAGTGGATTTGTTCTAGTTGAAGAAAGGAATGGTGAGAGAGAAGAGGTAGGGAGGAAGTCCTCGGGAAAAGGAACTTTTTGGGTAGGGAAAATAACGTCCACATTCTAGATAAGAAAATAGAGGCTCAGATGGGAAAAGCTGTCTCTTAAATATCAGGATGTCAAGGCTGCTGTGCTAACCATGCAGACCTCAGTGGAGGGAGCCTGGGTGGGCAGGATGGCTAAGGGCGTTGTGCCAGGCCTGGAATGGTCAGCCAAGTGTACAGGAGGCAGGTGGTCAGATGGGCTGCTCCTGGTTGCTTGGGGAACCTGATACCTGGAGGGGTGTTTCTGCAGAAGTTTGGCAAAGGAGAACGAAAGGATGCTGGTTCAGCTGAATGTAAATTTCAGACTGCTGAGGATGATTGACACACCACCCTAGGCCATTCTGTCCCTGTGGGCCTGGCCCTGTGCCATGTGCTAAGATGCAGAGACTAAGGTCACAGTCATTAAAGCTCTGAGGTCACAGCTGCTGGGGAAGGCTATTGTAGGCCAGACATCCATGTCACCAGCATCTTGGAATGACAGCAGGAGCCTCCAAGCTGGTCTTATGGATTCCACTCCTGTTCACCTGCAATTCACAAAGCAATGTAGATAATCTCTAAAAAGTGTAAATCAGATCATGCCTCTCTGCCCCCCTGCTGAAACCCTCCAATGACTTCCTGCCGTGTTAGAATAAAATCCAAGCTCCTTACGACCATCGACGTGATCCGGCCACGGCCCTCCTCTGTGATCTCATTTCTCACCATTCTCCACCTACCTCCGTGGGCCTCAGCCACAGCAGCTTCCTGCTTGTGCCCAGAAAGGGCCAAGCTGTATCATACCGCAGACCCTTTGCGCTGGCTCTTCCCTCTGCCGAGAATGCTCTTTTCCACATCTTCCCATGGCTGCTCAAAGTCAGAGAGGCCATGAGGCCTGATCATCTCACCTAAAGCAGCCACCTCCTTGCTACAGTGTTTTTCGTATCACCCCTTTCTATTATAACAAAAACACTTATGACTATTTAAAATGATTTCATTTATTCATTTGTTTCTATGCGTATTGCCTGCTTTACCTCACCAGAATGTACCAGCGAAGGAGCAAGAACCTCATTTGTGTCTGTCCCTGTGTCTCCCCAGGACCTGGAACAACACTCAGCACTTAGTGATACATGCTCCATAAGTGGTGGTTGAATGAGTGAATGAATAGATGTTGTAATGAAGAGGCTTAGGAAAAGGAAGAGATGACTGACCTCACCAAGCGAGAAAAGCTTGTCATCAGAAAGGAGTGGTTTTAGAGCCAGATCTTAAAAGGAAAGCAACATTTCACAACATGGAGAAGAGCAGAGGCCGGTGAGGCAGAGGAAAAGGCGTGGAGACAGGCACAGAGCGTGAACAGCGTGGGGCATCAGGGAATGCAGAGCAGACGGGTGGCAGGCAGGTGCGGACCGTGAAGGGCTTTATGGACATGACTTGGGTGGGAATCTGGACTTGATCTTGTGAGCCAGGTGAGGCTATGGCAGGTTTTCTGGCTGCGAGGCTGGAAAGGCTGGGATGTGTGTCCTGGAGAAGAGAAGGCTGCAGTGACCTTTGTCTGTATGAAGGGCTATCCGGGCAGCGGGAGCACGTGCAAGGGCAGCACTTGGATCAATGATAGAAATGGAGTGAGACGGATTTTGGCTCTGTAGAATTTTCTTTAAGGATCCGAAGAGGAAAATGGGGTCAGTGTGGCTGGGATTACTGTCCACTCACATTCATTTGCCCCTCCCAAAGAGAGGAAGGTATGTCTGTGACTTGGCTGGCCACCAGTGTATTGCTGGGGGTGATCTGCATCACTTCTCTGCAGAGGCTCTGGGCCAGCCAGTGTCCGCCACATCCATTACCTCACCTTGGGTCCCAGAGTGAAGTCCCAGAACCCCTGCCAACCCCCAGTGGACACTATTGAGAATGAGAGATAAATTTGTTGTAGGCATTCAGGTTTCTGGAGTCGTTTGATATTGGCGGATAATCACAGTCCCTTGGTTCTCTTTACTGAGTTAGAGGTTCAGGCAAGCTGGTTCCAGCACTACTAGCCGTGATAGATTTCCAGAGATGGCCACAACAGTTTGGCCCAAGCTCCTTTGCAGTACAACAGCACCTCCCATCAAGACGTGGCGTCCAAGTCCCTTCTCCTAGTCTGGGTCTGCCTTGTGACTTGCTTTAGCTGATGGAACCCACTGGAAATGATGCTGTTCCACTTCCAAGGCTAGGCCTTAAGAGGCATTGGTGCTTCAGCTCTCACTCTCTTGGAATAATGCTCTGAGACCATCAGGCTGTGAAGACACCTGGGACGAAGGGCCACGTGGAGGGAGATGGCCAGCTGTCCCAGCTCCCACAGCCACATGGGTGAGCCTCAGGCAAGACCAGCAGAAGAACCACCCAGCCACCCTGCAGAACTGAACATCCTTGTTGCACTAAGCCAGTAAGCCAGTACGTTTTGGAGTGGCTTGTTAGAAAGCAATGATAACTAGATAAGGGGCCTTCGGAGGAATCAGTTCCTATCTCTGAGGCTATTTCCTTGACTATTAAATAAGCATAACAGTGATGTCTGCCTCAAAGAGTTTGGATGAGGCTCAAATGAAAAAGGGAGTTGATGTTAAATTCATTCAACACCTGTCTATTGGACCTACTACGTGTCAGACACTGGGTAAACCCTGTGTTATAGCAATGAACAAGGTAGACGAGGATCTGACATGCTAGAGGGAGGAGAAAGATGATAAACAAGCCAGATAATTTCAGCTAAAAAGAATTGCTATGAGGAAAGCAAAGCAGGGTGATATAATTGAAAGTGACTGGGGGCGGTAGTTTAAGATAGTTGGGGAAGGTTTTTCTGAGCGCATGACATTTGAGCTGAGCCAGGCACAGGAAGATGGGGAAACAGTGCCCCATGTGGAAGGAGCAATAAGTGCAAATGCCCCAAGGTAGGGACAAGCTTGGCCCTAGCAAGGAACATGGAGAAGGTCATCATGGCTGAGTGTACGAGGGGAGACAGACAGTAGTTGGAGATGCTGTTGGTGCAAGGCTGTGGTGAAGCATGTGGGTTTTATCCCAAATGCAATGGAGCCGCTGGAGGGTTTTAATAGGGAAGTGACACCCTTCATATGCTGTAAAGTGAGTTATTACTAGAAGAGGTTTGTGGCTGGCCACAAGAGATTGAGATGACATTTGCAATCGCTTCCAGCTCCAAAAGTTTCCAGTTCTGCACTAGATCTGAAAACCTTTGGAAACTGCCTTCGCAGTTTAATCATCTAAGAAGTCATCGTTATCACTAATAGGCTTCCCACCTTGCAATAGGGCTTTGAGATGTGGTGGCCCCAAGTTCCTCCCTACTCTGAATATGTAGTAAGAGCCATCTTTCAAAAGAAGCCGGAAGAAGCGTGTCATTCCGAGGAAACTCAAACCACTGCTTGACCAAAATAGAAAAAAAACGTGGTTTCTTTAGATAAGTAATCTCTGCTGAGTGTGATAGCTTAAAATTGAAAAAAAGAATTTGCAACAATTAAGGTTATGAATGACATAGCATAGCAGTAACATTTACTGAAGTGTTCTGCAGAAAATTTTAACAAGACCCACTGGTTTTTGTCATCAGTTATTTCTTGTCTCCATCCTGGGATGACTCGGGTTGTGGTAGGGCTCCTGAGACTGTGGTTGGGATGTGCGCAGTGCAGAGTTTCCTTGCCAGCGTGTGCTCTAAGTCTTGAGAGAGGTGTTGGAAATGGCACAGGGCTGGGAGTTCCAGCCGATGCAGCTGTTCCGGCCCCACCGGGGCTGCTCCAAGGAGGCCAGACTCGGCAGTATTCCCAATGTCTCTAAGATCACATGACGCCCCAGTGCCGGCTCACGAGAGAGGAAGGAACACAATCTGTTGAATATCTACCAACTTCTGTAGACTGTGCTGGGTTCTTTGCACACATCATCTCAAATAATTCTCGCCACCACCCACCCTGTGAGGTAAATGCTATTACTCCTCCAAGGTTACAGATGAGGAAACTGAGGTTCAGAAAGTCAGAGTTTTCTCCAACGTCCCATAGCTAGCTGGGGGATTCATTTAACCAGCTCCAAAGCCCCTGCTTTTAACTACTCTGCTCTCCTGGTTCAGGCCACTAGCAAAATAGACTGTTCTGTGGGAACCCAGAGTCAGAAATTATGTGTTTAGCCTGAGTCTCCAGCTGGCTAGCCCACCCTGCAGATTTTGGACTTGTTAGCCTCCATAATGGCATAAGCCAATTCCTCAGAGTAAATCTCTTTCTCTCTATGTCCACATCCTGTTGGTTCTGTTTTTCTGGAGAACGCTGATTAATATACAGAGTAGGAACTATTAGCCATCTCCTAAAGTGAGGATGGGAGAGAAGATTCAGAGCAGCTGGAGGATGTGTTGGCTGACACAGGCAGCTCCAAACTGGGACTCAGATAGGAGAACCACAGCCCGGAATGAAGGAAAAGCCAGATCCGGGAATCACGCGAGGCTGCCCCTGGGAGCCTGGCTGGGTGACTAACGAAGAATCCCAGGAGGGAAGGAGTATGGAGGTGAGGGTCAAGAGGTGAGCCTGGGGCCCGGCTGAAGGAGACTTGAGCAGCTTGTCCCCAGACCGAGTGAGGGTTCTTGTCTACCCCAGTGATTTCTACCCCTGTTCATCCTTGCCTTTTACCTTCTGTAAAGACTGGAAATTCAGATACTTGCTTTCCCATTCTCCATTACAGCTAGAGATTGTCACGTGACTCAGTTTGACCAATGAGACAAAGGGGACGTCTTTAGGGGATGTAGAAAATATCCCTCCTTTAATAGGAAAGAGGGACATGAGAAGGCACTCTCCTGTGCTCTGCCCACTTTTTCCACTACTGCCTTCTTTTGATCCTGCACCTGAGACAGCCATGTTGTGACCATGAGGGAAAAACCATGAGAACTGCAAAGAAGCTCAGAATACAGATATTGTAGGGCTTCCAGAGCGACTCTGGGAACACCAACTTCTCAGCTCTTTCGATTCTGAGATAATGAATTGTGAAAATGATTTACAGCTGTCACATCCTTATTCAAGGAGGAAATATACGGATGTGCAGAAAATACGGCCCATCCCCAGTTTGCTGCCCTTTGAGAAGATGGTGACTCCATTTTCCTCTGTTGGGACAGTCTTCCTCTCTAGTTTCCACCTGCCCCACCCCCCCGCCCCCCACCAAGCTTATGTGCTACTTCCTCTGGAAGTTCAACTTCAGGTTCCCAGGCTGGGTCATGTGCCCATCCTCAGAGCCTTCTTAGCCTGGTGCACCTTCGCTTTCATTGCACGTCATGTCGTGTAATGGCTTCTTTCCCACAAGCTGCTTCTCCTGGGTGCTCTGTGAGGGCAGGAAGAAAGGGGGAAGGGAGGGAGCCAGTGATATGCATCTCTCTCAGCCCACTTCCCCTTACGTCTCATTTGCCCAGACCTGCTGCATGGCCATGTCCAGCCACGAGGGAGGCTAGTGAAGTGACAGCCTTCCAGCCTCCATGGTGGGAAACAAGCAAAGGAGAAGAGGGCTGGGAAAGGATGTGTTGGGTTGGGCACTAAGCAACCTCTGCCGCAAACGACAAAATATTTTATTAAGTTCTTTGATGTTTTAACAGTAACTGTTTTTCTAAATGAAAAGACTTTTGTTATTTATTACTGATTCTAAAAGTAAAAAAGCTTGTTGTAAAAATTCAGACCGTATAGGTTGTGAGTTTCTTGAAATCTTATTTCCCTAGAGAAAAGCCTATGAATAATTTGATCTACATCTCATCCCAGATTTTTATCTATGCGCGAAAATATCTTTAGGCATTTGTTTGTAAAAATGGGATCATATCACACATGCAATTCTGCCATCGACTTTTTTTAAACATAAGAGTAGCATGAACATTTCCCCATATTTATACAGATAGAGCTAACTTAACCCTACTGAACAGTGACACAGTTCTGTATTAGTGATCTATTTCTACAAAACTAATTAGCACAAATTAGTGGCTCCAAACAACATGCATCTATTACCTCACACTTTCTGTGAGTCAGGAACCTGGGGACCACCAGCTGGCTCCTCTGGTCGGTGGCTCTTAATAGACAGCAGCCAAGATGTCAGCAGGGTCACGTCCTCCTCTGGAGGCTCAAGTGCGGAAGGGTCTGCTTCCCAGCTCACTTACGTGTTTGTTGACAGGATTGACTTCCTTTGGGTTGAGGGCCTGAGTTCCTCAGCAGCTGCTGGCTAGAAGCCACCCACAGTTCCTCGCCATGTGGCCCTCCCCAACATGGCAACTTGCTCCCTCCAACAAAGCCAGCAAGGCACAGAGTTGGCTAGCAGGACAGCAGTCTTTTGTCATCTAACCACAGAAACGATACCCACTCAACCTTGAGGTATTCGGCTGGTTAGAAGCGAGTTATAGGTCCCAGGCACTCTCAAGGGGAGGGCACCACACAACGATGTGAACACCAAGAGCCAGGGGGCATGGCCACCATCTGACATTGTGTTTTCTCATCAATATAAACAATGTCATCATCCTTGAACTTGTATCTTCATGAATTGGTGCAAGATTTTCTTTGGAAAATTCTTCAAGGTGGAATTTCCAGAGCTAAGGGCACATAGGCTCATGGCTAAGTGCTTCCCTGAAGGCTGACCGAATGAATACGTTCAGCAGCGGTGCGCGAATGTTAACTCTTCACCCCTCACCACACTGAGCATTCACTAATCTGTTAAATGTTTTTCAGTATGATAAGTGCAAATGGATATCGCTGTGTTCCAGTTTGCAATTCTTTGTTTCTCAGAAGGGTTGAGTATATTTTTATATGATATCAGCTACTTGTTTTGGTCAGGATGTTTTGGTTACCAGGAATAAAAAATTGTTTGAACTAGCTTCCGGTTTTTTAAAAACTGGAAGAGGGCATTTTCTCTTGGAACACAGAGCAGCTCCGTGAACAGATCCCTGCCTTGCCTGATGAGAAGGGGAGGGCCACCCACCCAACACCCCCCAGCCACATCCCCCTGCCGCTTGCTCTCTGGGGACCCCAGGGGTCTCTGTTCTCTCAGCCCGTCAGCTCTACTCCCTTCTCCTTCTTTACTGATCAGCTCCTCCACTTAGAGGAGAAAGCTTCCTCGCAGCTTTTGTTTGTTTTAGTTTTCAAACTAAAACATATCCATTATGAAAATGTTAACTAATGTGGATGTGTATGAAGCCAAATGTAATAACACCATCCCCACCCCAATCCTTCTCTCAGTGGTGGGGCAGTTAACAGTGTGGTGTGCATCCTGCTAGGCTGTTTTGTTCTGCGGATGATGATGATGACAGTTACCAGTTACCAAGAGTTTAGCGTGTTTCTAGCATTGTTCTAAGATAATGCATGTTTTAATCTTCGTCACGACCACCATTTGAAGATCATGCAGTTATTCCTCTCTGTATAGATGAGGAAACTGAGGTTATATCATTTGCCCAAAGCCATATGGCGGATAACATCAGAACCAGGATTCCAGCCCAGGCAATTTGAATCTTAAACACACACCCCCATCCATAAAATTACGATGTTGAAACATAGTTTTGTTAAAAACCAAAGAATAATATCACAGTTAATTTTGTGCATTTTTTCCTGTATATACAGATTTACCTCTTTCTTTTTAATTCCAACATGATATTCCATTTACAGATGAACTATAACTTTTTAGCCAGTCTCTTACTGATGGACGTTTAGTTGTTTCCAATTTGTCACTTTGCAGCGTCCCTCGTGATTACATCTGGCTTGAGGCTTCGGCTTGATGGCAATGACTCTGGCCTTGCCCTAAAATGACCAGTCAGCTCGGCTCCCCACCAGCTGACCACAAGCTCTGTGACTCATCTCTCCGTTCAGAGCTTCAAGAGAGAAGGTCCGATGGGTCCCAGGCCAGCAGGTGAGCACATGCGGCGGCCACTTCCAGAGGCCAGAGGGGAACAGGTGCTTCGTAAGGCACTGAACGCGGGTGCAGCAGCCTGCCCTGCAGCCACTGATCTCCTTCCCTGGCTGGATTTGTGTCCTTCGCCCATATTTCTATCAGACTGCTTTCTTGTCCTTATGGACTTATAAGAGCTCCTCGAACATCAACCTTTGTCTATCATCTATGTTGTGAATATATTTTCTCATTTTCTTCTTTGTGGCCATGCCTTGTGCCATAAAGAAGTTTTAAATCACCATGTGGTTAGATCTATTGATCTTTTCTTTTGTCATTACTCACCCCCATGTCAAGCTGAAAAAGTTTCTGAGTTTCTCAACTCAAAATTATAAATCTTTTTTCCCTTTATTTACTCCATGACTTTTATGGTTTTTGTCTTACATTTAAGTGTCTAATCCATTTCAAATTTGTTTTTAAAAGCAAAGTAATCGTCTTTCAAATGAGTATCCCAACATGACTGATGGACTAAGCCACCTTTCCCTACTCATCTGGGATCTGACGTCCTATCGTCTCACTGCCTGTCGTACTTACACACGGGACATGGAGTTGGACAGACTTGGATTCTGGGCCCTGCTCTGCTACTCATTGCTGTGTGACCTTAAGCACGTGCATGTCCTGAGGCTTATGTTTCTTCATGTGTTAGGTGGGGGTCATCAGGTCTCTTGACTCACAGGATTGCTGGGGGGTGCGATGAGGTGGCACCTGCACAGCGCTCAGTAACCCTCCGCATGATTATTATTTGGTAACCTCCTCCCCCTTTTCAAGCTTCTGTGCCTGGGCTTTCCCTGTTTCCTCTGCCTCAGCTTCCCCATGTACCGGCGCCTGGTTCCACAGCAGAGTTAGTAGTCACTACACCGTAAGCTTCTCGAGGAGAGGGTTGGTGTCTGTATCTTCAGCACCTGGTATATAATAGGTGCTCAATAAATATCCACTGAAAGAATGAATGAGTAGTGCGAGCTCCTCTCTTTATTCCATTTCTTGCACGTTTTCTTGGCTGCTCTTGAGCATTGTTTTCTTCCAAATTAATTTTAGTTAATTTGCCAAGATCATCTCTCAAGCACTAATGGGATTTTTATTGGCATGACAACCTTACAACCCCCGGAACGTGGCCTGCGCTCTTTCACCCAGCCGTCCTCCTTGTTGTGCTTTGCAAGGCTGCATCGTTTCCTGGCTACTGGCCTTGTCTGCTTGCCTGTAAGTCTATTCCTGGGTATTTTGCTGTTTCTCTTGCTCTTTTGAAGGCATCTCTTCTCCGTTAGAGTGACTGAGACTTAGGATCCTGGGTTGGACGTCTCTCGCTGGCATCTGTGGTTCAGATGACTGGCTGTGGAGCCCAGCAGATCTGGGTGCGAATCCACTTAAGGCATGTGACCTGGGGAACTCCCCCAACCCCCCAAGTCTCAGTTCCCGGTCTGTAACGGAGAGGAGGTAGCGTGTGCTCGGCGGGCGTGTAGTAAAAGGTGCTGCAGTACAGCTTTCAGGATGTTGCCTGGTACTGTGCACATAAGCAACAAATGTCTGCTATTATGATTACTTAGCAACATTGCTGACATAAATATTTGATAACTCTAAGTAATGTACCATCATGCTGGGTGTTTGTCATTACTCTATACAAAAATATTTCTTACCCTCTTCCCCGAATCTCTTTGACAGCAGGGGGACATTTCTGTTCGCTAAGCACACGTCTCGAGTACTCTAATGACTTTTCAGATTCTTGAAAGTGATGCTGTTGGGTGTGGAAATGCTGGAAGAGAGTAAAATTGCTCTGCCTAAGACCAGGTGGAGAGTGGAGCTGGGGACCAGGGAATCTTGGGAGGGATGGGAGGGGTGTGGGCAAAGGTTCTGGGCAGTGAGAGAGACAGAGAGAGAGACACACACACACACACACACACACACACACACACACACACACACACGAGGTGATGGGAGGGGAGGGCAGAGCAGAAGTGTCAAGTGTCGTGGGGATTTGGAAGGGAGATCCCACCCCTCCCTAGCTGCTCTACCCCTGCTCACTGTAGTGGCTACCATGTGTGTTTTTTTCTGACACCATAAGGCAATTTTCCGACACCAGCTGGGTGTCCTACAGGTCAATTCAATTCCGACACTATCTACCTGGAGATAGCATCAGGTCCCACAGGTTAAGGGCTCAGTCCTCCAAAACTGTCCCCACTTCTGATGCCAATCACAAGTCCAGGTTGTCACCTGTGCTTTTGACCGACCAGCTATAGATTGGAAGTTCCAGTGACTCCCCACTCGGGTTCAATTAATTTGCTACAGTGGCTCACAGAACTCAAACAGTTTACTTACTAGATCACCAGTTTCTTATAAAAGGATATAACTCAGGAACAGCCAGACGGAAGAGATTCATAGGGCAAGGTGTGGAGAAAGGGCGTGGAGCTTCCATGCTCTCTAAGCGCCACTCTCCCAGTCGGCATGTGGTCTCTGGCCTGGAAAGAGTCAGATCCTTTTGGGGTTTTATGGAGGCCTCATTATGTAGGCATGAGTGATTAAGTCATTGGCCACTGGTGACTGAACTCCGTCTCCGCAGAGGTCAGGCAGGGGCTGAAAGTTCCAACTTTCTAATCACAAGGTTGGTTTCCCTGGCAACCAGCCCCCACCTTAGGGGCTTTCCAAAAGTCACCTCATTAGCATAAATTCAGGTGTGGTTGAAAGGAGTTTGTTATGAATTTCAAGACACCTTTATTGCTCAGGAAATTCCAAGGGTTTTAGGAGCTCTGTGCCAGAAATAGGAACAAAGATCAAATATATATTTCTTATTATAAATCACAGTATCACAACGGCCAAGTAAGAAAGCTCTGAGCATCCCCGCCCTGACCCAGACCTCTCCCTGGTCTTTCCAGGGGCCCTTGAACCTCAAGGCAGAGCAGCGGGCCCTGCCTCTGAGCTGCACCTGCTGCAGTAAGGCCATGGAGGCTCCCAGGCCCTGCGGAGGCAGAAGCCCACCTGGAAGCCGAGCGGCTCCCTCCCACTCCTGGGGAGGCTGGCAAAGCGAGTGGGGAACTGGGCCACTGGTGCGGGGCCTGGCCTGGCCTGGTCGCAGAGTCCCGGCTCTGGGGAACTTGCAGCCCTGCAAGCCTGGGTGTGGGGAGGGAGGCGGGAGCCTGGCTCTCTGTCCCAGGGCCCTCCCCAGCTGGCTGCTCCCGCTGGCCGGCACCATTCAGGGTTGAATGGAAGACCTTAACATACACACACCCGTGTCTGAAAGTCAGCCCCAAGCCCCTCTGAGGACACAGTTCACTGCCTCTTAACACTGTGTTAACAAGGGCATTCTCTCATCCCTGGCGCCCAAGCTAGTTTCCTGACAGCCCCTACAGGGCACATGCGTGAGACTGTCCTGGCAGGAAATGGATGGCACCCTCCAATTGGGTAATTTGAGGAGTGTATCAGAGGGACTTTTTTGCAAAGGGGCAGGCAGGGTGAAGGGAAGCCACGAAAGATGGTGCGGCACCCTGGCTGGCCGCGGCTGGGCACCACTACTCCTAGGGCTGGAGGGGCAAGAGAGCTAGCAGGTTCCAGCACCTGGACACAGAGAGGGCTGGGCAGAGAGAACTGCCTGGAAGGAGCTATGACCTTTGGTGGAGGGAGATGGCCACCCTCCTGGGTCCCGCAGGGAGAAGTGGAGGACACTGACCCAGCCCCACTCTCCCCAGCCCTCCTGACAGCTCTGCCCATTGGCGGCACACGACGGGGAGCCAGGGGCAGGGGAGCTGTTTGGTAGAGTGGGCCTCTGGGGTGGAGAGAAGGGCTGGAGGGACAGAGAGAGGTCATCCACCACAGCGGGGAGCTGCACGTTGGTCTCCAGGAGAGTAAGGGCGAGTACACGTAACACTGACCGCGTGCCAGGCTCTTTGTCAGCACTTCATTTGCATTATTTAATCCCCCCACAGCCCTCTGAGGTGGGTGCTGTTATTGTCAGTATCCGTATTTTTCTCATAGTGAAACTGAGGCTCAGAGAGGTTAGGCACTTGCGCCAGGTCACCCAGCTACAGAGAGGCAGAGCTGGGATCTGGAGGTCTGGGGCCCTATACTGCACTGCCTCCCAACCCTCGTTCAGGGGTCCCCGGGGAGCTGCCTCCTGAGCTGCTGCGTGTGGCTGCCTTCCAGGGTGGCTCCGCACTGGGAAATGCACTAGGGTTGGGATGGATGCAAATGCTGAGACTCCTAGTAGGGTAGGATTGTACTCAGGAGCTGTACTCGGAGTGAGTCAATGGCAAAGTGTCAAGCCAGCAGACGATGAGCAGAGCAATCAGGTCGCCTGCATCAGTTGACGGCCCGTGGTACTGTGTGCATGCTTACATCAGCATTTCGGCTCCCACTTCCCAGCCAGAGCCCTGGACCCCAGCGCTCCTCTTGTGGAGTCATCCTGTATCCTGGGAACAGAGAGGCAGCCGGGTGTGAGTCTCCACACCGTCGCTTCCCTGCCGGGTCTGGGCTGCCATAGCAAAGTGCCACAGACTGCGTGGCTTAATAGCAGACACTGGTTTGTCACTGTTCTGGAGGCTGCTGCCAGCGCGGTTGGCTCTGTCAAGAGCTCTCTTCCCGGCTTGCAGAAGGCACTTTCTCACTGTGTCCTTGCAGTGTGAGCTCCAGTCTCTCCCTCTTCCTGTAGAGCGCTGTCCCATCCTGAGGGCCCACCCTCAGTGCCTCATCTTACCCTAATCACCTTCCAAACCCCACTTCCACATGCTAGTGCATTGGGGCTTAGGGCTTCAAAATAAGAGTTTGGGGGGACACAAACATTCAGTCCATTGCACTCACCTCACTTTTCTCGTTTGCAATGGGGATAATAATAGTATCCACCTCATGGTACTGTCGTGAGGCTTAACAGAGTGAATATGAGTGGTTAGATCCATTCCGGGCACATCGTAAGCACTATGTAAGTGCTAGCTATTGTTGCTCTTTATTATTATTATTATTATAGATCAGCTCTCTGACCACAGGCCTCCAGTCCAGGACTTCTCAACCCTGGCTGCACGTTAGGAGCCCCCTGGGAGGTTTAAAACGATACCCACACCTGGGCTCCCGGCAGATCACTCAGTCCGAATCTCTGGATGGGGTCCAGCCAGGGGAGCTTCAGCCTAGCAGGCGGACAGGAGGATTGGAGGGCCGGTGGGTGTCTGTGTTTGAATGTGAAGGGCAAGGAGCGTTGAAGCCAAGGGCACATTTCACAAGGGAAGGGGGTGAATTGGGGAGGGTCTTAGGACTTGTTTTGGACCGTGGAAAGGAGGTGGGCAAACAATTGACAGAACAGCAACAGGAAAGCTGGATGCACGTGCCTGTGTGCCACAGCCACTGCCTGGAGGAGGGCTGGGCACGTGGGTGGAGCTCAGTCAGTATTTGTGTAATGAAAGAGCACATGCATGCTTTAAACACTGCATTTGTAACTCTGAGATTTCTGTGTTTTCTGTCTGTATTAGTTTCCTATGGCTGCATAACAAAAAAAAATACAAACTGGCAGCTTAAACAACAGATGCGTATTATCTCACAGCTCTGGAGGCTGGAAGTGAGATCAAGGTGTTGGCAGGGCTGCTCCCTTCCGAGGGCTGTGAGGGAGGATCTGTTCCAGGCCCCTCTCTTAAGAGGGGAGTATAACACCGGTCATATTGGATTGGGTCCCTCTCTAATGAGCTCATCTTGGTCATCTGCAAAGACCCTATTTCCAAATAATGTCACTCTCAAGGTACTGGGGGTTAGGCCTTCGACATCTTTTGGGAGGACACGATTTTAGTCCCCTGAGAGCTGAGACATTTACTCACTCTCATTCACTCCCTCCTTACATTTATTGAGCACCAAATGTGTACCGAGCCCTGGACACCGGAGAGGCAAAGACACTGAGGATGGGTGCCCTGGTGCCAAGAGCTCAGCCCAGAGAGTCAGGCCATAACCAGGTAACGGAGGGAGGGGTCCGAGGGGTGGATGGTGGAGGTGGGCAGGGGTGGCGGGGGGGAGGAGGGAATGCTGAGAACAGGTCTGGCTGATGTGTGACAACAGGTCTCGGCCCCGTGTAAACAAGCCCTCAGTGAATCTATTTGCATTTATTATCCAAGTCACTAGCCTCAAGTTCCCCAGACATTTGCTGGGTTTGGTGGTGGTGGTAGGGGGGGGTTGTTCTTCCATTTTCCTTAGTGAACAGGAAGTTTAAAAAAAATGACATACTTCCAAACATATTCCAAACTGATTCTTTTAATAAATTCTTTAAAAGTTCCTTCAAAATCTGAACCTGGTGTCCAGGTTTTTCGAAATCTCTCTTCGCAGATTCTAATCCCGGCTCATGTCTTGCAGGAAAAGTGTGGACTCCTCTATCTGATTCCGCTCCAGCCCAACTCTGAAGAGCTGGGTCTTCCCTTCCGACCCTCAGCTCCAATTCTCCCGGCACAGGAAAGTCTCTTCCCAGAGGGCCCGCAGCGCCAGCTGGAGTCCTCAGAAAGACACGGGGCTGAGAACACTGTATCTGAAATATTTGCTTTGTGTCCTACATTGAGCTGAGCATATGTACCTGTGTAAGTCCATTTCCCCCAGAGGTACACAGATCACTGTCCCTGATTTACAAGGGAAGAAATGTGGGCTTGGAGAGGAGGAGGGCCTTGCTCATAGTGACATTCAAGACAACTATATACAGCTGTTCAGGTTGTGCATTGCACAACTCCAAGTGGTGACATTTGCAAACTATGTGAATTACCTGGTAAAAGCCTGTGTCAAGATTTGAACTCAGATCTTTCTGGCTGCACAGCCCATGCTCTCAAGCACTATGCTACATGCCTTTTTAGGAAAGGAGGAAGGGACTCAGAGACCACCTTGCCCAGAGGTTGCAAACTGGGGAACTAAGAGTTGTGTTCAGTCTGTTTTATGTGTCTAGCACATTGGAGTCAGTATTTACAAATTAGAATATTTCACCTAAAAATCTAGATTTTTGTCTCCTTCTAAAAAGTCAGACACTGGGCTAATTCTTACAAGGCAGCATTCCACGGGATCTGAGTGGTGTGCCTCTGTGGACAGGGCGTGAGTTCCCTCCTTCGCGGAGGTCCACACAACTCCTTTGGTCTCAGACGCCTGCCCACCTCACTCCTGTGCATCACCGCCCTGGGCCCTGCAGGCACTGGACAAGGTAACTTTTGCTGCAAATCTCCAACACCCATGCATGAGGCTGCCTTCCAGGTCCTCACGGAGCGAACCAGGCCTCCGTGCCATGCTTGTGCAGCTTCCTCCCCCGGGACGGCCTCCTCCCTGTCTCCCCTGAGAAACTCCTCCTCATTCTCTGAGGTTGGGCTGTCACTCAGTGTGATGAGCTCTGACTCATCCCCTCTTGGCATGACGGGCTTCCTGAGGACGCAGAAAGTGTCTTTGATCCCTGCATCCCCAGTGCCCAGCGTGAGATCTGGCCCAGAGTCCACCCAACACCCCTCGGAGTCTGTTCCCTCCTGTATCCCTGTCTCTTCCCTATAGGCAGGAAAACTGAGGGTCAGCAAGGACATGTGACCTGTCCCAGAGCACGCAGAGCACGCAGCAGAAAGAGCCCCTGGCAACCACATGTTCCCACGCCTTGTTCTCTAGAATGGCAGGCGAGAGGGAGCAGTGGTCGGCTCAGGGCCCCACAACTGGTCTCCTGATGCCTAGTCTGTGCTCACAAATCTCTCTTCCCTGTCAAGTTCCGTCTCACGTCTCACCCAGAGTAGGAGCAGGTGCTCCTGCTGCTCCCGCCCCGTCGCAGCTCACAGCGGGCTCTTCCCTCCCAGGCTCAGCACAGAGGACGCCTCTCCTCGGAGAGCCCTCAGACTCCGCTGCACACCGGGTTGGCGCCTGCTAAGCTGGGGCTGACATTCCTCCTGAGCTCTTTCCTAGCAGAGTCAGGAAGTTTCTCTGGGTTTCCAGGATGTCTAATGGCACAGTTGGATGGGGTTAGCATGGAAGGTAGAGACCCCTGGCGTTTCTCAGCTCTCTTCGCTCCCTGAGCCAAAGACAGGATGCTGACTCCATCTACTTTAGAGTCGCTGACAGGACTGTGGAGGAAAAGCTCTGTCCCAGGGCTGGCTACCGGCCCTGGCCCATCCACATTGCTGTCTTTACGAGTATACCACTGACTCTGGTCCCAGGACCTCAAGCACCACTGGGCTCCCCTGTGTGAAGGCTACTCATAGACCCTGAGAGGTCCCGGCTCGCAGGCAGCTGGCTACGGCCCGCAGTGTTCATTCCCTCCTTGCCTGGGCTGCAACTTCGTCCAGAGCGGGCATCGTTGACTCTTCCAGTGACCAGGAAGTGCTCCAGACGGCAGCTTGCACTATTCTTCCCCTTCAGTTTCCTTTGGTGATGAGCTGTCTTCTAGTCCCCATCTGATTCTGTTCGCTGTTCACTGAGCTCTTATCCAGGTCCCTGCCCTCACAGAGGCTATGGTCCAGGGGGAAAGACAGAAAACAAGCAGAGAGTTACAACGCAGCAAATAAACAATACAAATAAATACAATAAACAAAATAGTTACAGCGTGTGATGAGATGCCGTGATAAGGGAATATATGATGGGGAGTATTGAAAAAGTGGGAGTAACATAGACGTTACCATCCAAACAACGCACTACCGCACAGACACTACAAAGTGTGCTGGCGTCTCTAGTGACTGGTATGGGAGGGTGCTCAGGACATGCTGTTGGCAAAGGCCACCAACCAAAGACCACCAGGGGCACAGCTGTGGTCAGAGGCAGGTTTATTCAGCTTCGCAGCAAGGGAGAAATGCACCCCAGAGGAACCCAAGAGTGGGGTTGGGTTGGGAGAGTTTCTTAGAGACTTTGGGCTTGACCTGAATGATTCTAAGGTGGGGTTAAGGAAGTGGGCTCTAGATTGGGTATTGCCAAGGAGCAAGGGCTCTCTGGTCATTGGGTATCTTAATGCTTTTTATTTTGGAGGCAGTAAAAAAAGGGGCAATTGTTCACGTAAGTCAAAGGAGGAGGTGGTTAGTAATTTTTGTGGTCTCTCAGTGGCTTTGTCTCTGTCTTGTTTGAAACACAGAGGCAGCGCGGTCCAGTCTGAATGCCCTGCCACTGGCACTCCGTTTGTATTCTGTGAGCATCGAACGTCGTTTATGCCCAGATGGGAACATCATGGTCTGGCTGCCAGCAGAGTCGTCTTCTGCTTTCTTATTGATAATAGGGGAAAAAACTGGTTTCAAAAGTTGGAAAAGAACACACACATACACACACACACACACACACATATATAAGCATGATGTGATTTATTAATATCCCTTTTTTTTAATAGTTGACAGGTTTTGGCCCTTGTGGTATTTTTGAGACCTGGAAATTTCGCATAAAAATGATAAATACTGGCTACTACTGAAAAAAATAGGAAGATTTAGCAACATTGGGCTTAAACAAATTTCTTTTCTGAAACAAAATATACCAAGGTCTTCTGGAAAGGAAGGTATTGGAACCCCTACGCCCTGCTCTCTGATATTTAAAACTAGGAATTCTCATTGGGAAGCCCCTGACCTGCATCTGCTGGTAGTTCCCCAAAGGAGACTCCATCAGGAGCAAGGGGGGGCTGGGTTCATGGGAAGAGCTGAGTTCATGTGGCTGAAAGCTGCTCTGGACCCAGCCACCCTGGCTTGGGGTGGTGTTTCAGAAAGAAGAGCTGAGTAGACAGGATGTGTGCCAAGGGAGCTGAAATTTGGTGCCAAGCATGGGCCACAACTGTGGCATCAACAAGGAGGGTCTGACCAGCCAGAGAGAGTTGCGACAGTAGACAAATGTCCACAGGACTGTGCAAAACCAGTGTTCAACAGCGACCCCTGTGGCAATAACAGAAGCATCAGCCTGGTGGATGACTGAGTACCACTTCTCTCTCCTCTCCCCAAAGTGTTCAGAAGCAGTTCTCCAGTCCCACTTGGCCTCTTCCTCACGTTGCTCCAGCCACACTGATCTTGCTGTTTCATGAGCATGCTAAACCCATTCCTACCTCAGGGCCCTTGCACTTGCTGCTTTCTTGGCCTAAAATACTCTTCCCATAGCTTTTTATATGGCTGGATGCTTCTCATCATTTAGGCCCTTCCTGGCCACTCTATCTAATGCCAAGCTCCTTTCCACTCCCATCACTCTCTACCCCATTACCCTGCTTTGCTGTCTTCACAGCATGCATCACTCTCTGAAGTGTTCCCATTTACTTGTACTTGTGTGTTTGTTGCTCATCTCTTTTCACTGGAATCCAAGCTCCTTGTGTGTCTGGCTTGCTCATCGCCAAATGCCCAGTGTGTAGAGCTGTGCTTGCACACAGTAAGAACTCCATGACTGCTGGCTGAGTAAATGCTGGTTACTTGAATCCTTTCCCTGAAGGTCGGTTCACAGCGGCCCGGGACCCTGACTGGCCTGTGGTGGGAGGGGCGGCAGCTCTGTTATGCCCACTGGAGTCCTGACCTTGTCGGTAACCCTGTCTCGGCCTCTTTTCATCTGAGAGTTTTGAGCCTCAGTTTTCTCTTCTCTAAAAGCTGCGTAATGAGGTAACCGTACAGGATGCTGACCCTCTCTTAGGGGGAGCGTAAGTCAACTTTTTGTGTGTTTGTGAGATCTGCAGGGGGTGGGGTATGTGAGTTAGTGTCCAGAAGCAGACAGAGAGAAAGCCAGAAAAGTACATTTTTTTAACTTCATGGGCGCAGAACCAGGAGGTTCCCTTGTCCTGGGACCACCTTCCTGGAAGACCTAGGTGGGCGTGGCCAGTGGACACCTTGGAGAACGTGGCGGGGCCCAGCCTTGGCGGTCACCCAGGAGTGTGGGCAGAGCCAGGACGTTGAATGAGGCTGGGAGCCGGCGCAGGAGTCCCCGGGGGGACAACACGGGGGGGGCCGGAGGGAGGCTGCGGGAGGTCAGAAGCTTGGACAGCCTGCTGGTCTCCCGACTCTCAGTCCCTGCCCTGTTCTGGGGGCCTGGCCTAACTCTCCTGGGCAGAATTAGCTGCTCCTTCTCCAGTGCTCTGCCTGACCATGGCCCACACGTCGTGACAGCAGTCATCGGGTGGACTGGCGTTATTTGGTCACATGGTGCCTCTTTGTTGACCTTGAAGGCAGGGATCGTATGCTTTCACGTTTATGTCCTCAGCTCTTAACACGTAGAATAGGCGTTCAGTAATAGTTTGCTGAATGATACAAGAAGAATAAAGATGGCCTGGCGCAAGTCCCACTCCCACACGCATCCTGTGGATGGACACGCGGTTACCATTCTGCCCGCAAAACCTCCCTCCGTAGCCTCAGGTTGGAAGGACCTGCACAGGGGGCGTTTGCCTCTGTGGAAGAACATGTTTCCCCTCTTGCAGGTGGCAGGAGCAGAAGGATGATATGGGAGGGTTACCATCTATTGAGCTCTCACCTTGTCTGATATCAGCTCACATAGTCCCCACGCCAGCCCTTCTCTGATTGACAGAGGGAGCAACCATGGCTCAAAGTAGTGGGGGAGCCAGGGTTTGAAGCCGGAACTGAGGGGGGCCAGAACCAGACACTTCTGACTGCCCTAGGCCCCGGAGGGGCAAGAAGGAAGCCCCTCTAACTCGGTGACAGTGGGCCCCAGTGATCTGCCCTGCTCCGATGCGTGTGGGGGAGAGCTGGTCCAGGTCCTCAGCCGGGAGCCCAGCAGACTCGAGCTTCCCGAGGGGGTGACTGGGGTGTTTGGTTGGACCGGTGAGAAACCACTGGGCACAGGGTGTTCTGCCAGAGGGCACAGCTTCCAGAGGCCCTTAATCGCCCGCTGATGATTGACATGGCGGCCAGGGCAGATTAGTGAACCACGGGCCTCCCTGTGATCGTACTGGCTGATCTTGTCTGCCAGCAGGAGGGCACCAGCCGCACGATGGCGTGTCCCCCCCCCCCCCCCCCCCCCGGGTACATGTGCAAAATGCTGTCTTAGGGGGCCAGGGTCAGCCAGGAGAAATCCCTGCATCCAGTCCCCGTCTGCCCCAACTTTGACCACCAAGTGCCCCTGTCGCCCCCAGCGGCGCTCCGTCCCTGTGTCCGCACTGCAGGGTCCTCGCTGCTCTCCGGCTCCATGCCTCCAGGCCTCCACTGCATCCTTCCCTCTGGCCCCTGGGGATTTTCCCAAAGCTCAAATGGAACCTGCCTGTCCCCTTAGAGCCGCTCCGAGGCCTGTCAGCCTTTGCCGGGATCTCTTCCTTGAGCTGCCTCCTTCCTCTCCTCCCCAAACCTGCCGGGGGGGTTCTTTTGCCAACATCTTGGGCTGAGTTCCCTGTTTTTGTGGATGTTGAAGCCGCGGCTGCTCGGGGGCTTTCTTTGCAACTCTGGGAGCTGCGTTTCTAGGACGCCCCTCATTTCTGATAAGCCCTGCAGAGGGATCAGTGTGGGCTCCAGAGTCAGCCCACCCTTCCTTGGAGGACATGTGATGGAGGCAAGCCGTTCGTTCATCTCCCGGGGCCTCCACTTTCTCATCTGCACAGCGGGCATGTCCATACCCACCTCGCAGGACGATGGTGAGGACGAAACGAGGGGAGCTTGTTGACCCCCCGGCGCAGTGCTGGGCACAAACATGGAGTTGTTGTTCAGCCGTTTGGGCCACAGGTAGATCTGCTGCCTCGTGCAGGAGCCCTGGCCGTGGGCCTGGACTGAAAACTCGAGGGCAGGCAGGAGGCCACTCACCCCACTGGGAGGGCGACTCAAGAGCCCGCTCGCTCCTCTCCTTTACTCCTATATTCCTTAGGGGTGGATTTATTGTTCCCCAAACCTCTCCTACCTCCTAGTCTTTGCTCATGCTGTTCCTCCCACCAGCACGTCCTTCCCTCCACGTTTATTCACATATCCATCCAACAATTCTGTACTGACATGCTGACCCTGATTTTGTGTCAGGTGCCGTTCAAGGCCCTGAGGATATAACTGTGAACCAAACAGACCAGGTCTTTGCTCTCGTGGAGCTTGTGTTTGCGTCGGGAGAGAAACCAGGTGACGTCAGTGGTGTGAAAGGCCCTGAAGAAGGCACCTCGAGGCGATTGGAGAGGCCACTGTGGAGCGGGGTGGGGCTGGCTGCTTTGGGAGGGAGTGAGGAGTGGGCATGGACCAGAGAAACCAGCTCTGGCTGATGAACGCTGAACAGGAACCAAGTGGGCCCTGGACGGCCAGCTGGATCTACAGGAACAGAGATTGAGGCACAGGAAGCGGGCAGGGCCTAAATAAGGCCTCAGCCAGACCAGCCACAGCACAGCCGGCCCAGGAAGCTGCCGCCCTGCCTGGGACCACCTCTGCTGCCCTGTTGACACTGGACCTGATCGCTCTCACCACTGTGAATCATTTCTGATGGTCCCATTGGAGAGGCTGAGGCTAGATAACATGCTTCCCAAGGGGCAGGAGAGAGAGAAACTGGATTTCTGAGCCTCCTCTGACCTCCCTGGTGTGAAGGCTGGTCTGACGCTCAGTGGCCAAGAACTGATCCGTGTCTGAAGAGGCGACATCTGATTTGAAGCCTAAATGATAATGGGGGGTGGTGAGCATTCCAGACAAAAGGAACAGCGAGAGCAAAGACCCTGGGGCAGGAACAAGCTTGAGGAGTTCCAGGAACAGAAAGAAGGCCACGTGGTGGGAGCACAGTGAGCGAGGAGGGGACCAGGAGGAGAGGTGGGCAGGGGTCTGCCATGTTGTGCAACGCTACCGCTGCCACAAAGCCCTTCCTCCGCCAGCTCCCACCTCCCCAAATTCAGAAGAGACAGCTTGGCTCTGAATTCCCTCCGAATCTGAGTTGCACTCTCCCACGAACACCATGTACTTTCTGTCTGATCTGGCAGTTAGTTATTTATGGACGTGCTGGACTCCCAGGGCCCCCAGAGGACAGGGGAAGGTTACATTTCCATCTCTGTGTCTCAGGGCCCAGAGACAGCTGGGCGTGGACAGGTCTCGGGACGGGCTGCATGACCAAATGAGCTGCCACACAGGAAGAGCATGGCGGCGACGCAGCAGCCTGCGGCGAGAGGCGGTAAGCTTCTGGTGCCGCTGTAAGTCTCGGAGAAGCGGCTGTGCAGCTTACGAGAGGGCTCCTAGTGTTACTGTGGTTACTCGGAGTTTGGTTGTCAAATCCCCCATCTCAGAAACTTCCAGCAGTGTCGTAGACATGGGGATTACCTGTCCCACCGTCACTGCCCCTCGTCCTTGCTGATGGAACGCCAGGGCGATGCCGCTGGCAGCATGTCTAACCCCAGGGGCTGAAGCACGGTTGGTTGAAGCTGACCGTGGGATCTCGTCACCTCCTGCTGTCTGTGTAACAAATTACCCTAAACCTTCGTGGCTTGAAACAGCAGCTCCATCCTGCTGTCGTGGGTTGTCGCTGGGATCAGGAGCTGTGGAGGGCCTTGGCTGCGTTGTTCTGGGGTTGCAGTCCGATGTGGCTGGAGCTGGGACATCGCGGGGCTGGAGCACTTGGGGCTGGCCAGGCGTCTTTCTCTTCACGTAGGGCCTCTCCGCGTGGATCTGTGTGGGCTGGTTGGGCCTCCTGACAACACGGCGGCTCTGGGCTCCAGCACATGTGCTCCAGTGACCCAGGTAGAGGCTCAGTCTCCTTTTGTGACCTGGCCCTGGGAAGTCACATGGTGTCACTTACGCCTCATTCTGTTGGTCAACAAGTTCCTAAGGTTGGCTCGAATTCAAGGGGACCTAACCTTTTGTTGAGAAGCTTGAAAACTGCCACATCATATCATCCCCACTCTCTTGCTGCTGACTGGTCTAGGGTCGGTTATGTGACCTATTTCTGGCCAATGAGACATAAAGGATAGTCTCTTGGAGGTTTCTGGGGAGTTTTTTCTGCATGATAAGAGAGAGTACTCTTTTTATGCCATCTCCTTTCCTTCTTTCTTGGGATCCATTCATGATGCTTGGAGCTGTGGCAGCCATATTGCAAGCATGAGGGAAGATACTGCTGACAGAATGACAGGGGTAGAGTGGGAAATTGGGAAGTGTGTGGGTCCTTGATGACACAGCTGAGCTACTGCGTCTACCCTGGAATCATTTATGACCAGGCTTCTTGATATGTGAGAGGAATAAACCCCTGCTGGACAAGCACCTCTGCCTGCGCTTTCTGTTACTTGCAGCTGACTACATCCTAACTAATGCCAGCTAGTGTGGTAAAGAAATGCACAGGCTTCGGAATAAGACCTATCTGTGCTTAAATTCTAGCTCTACATTTGGTTACTGTGTGACTTTGGGCAGAGCACTTCACCTCTCTGAGCTCTATTTCCCTACAGAGAAGTGAAGGGACTGACTCTGCCTACCTCACTGGGATGTCGGAAGGATTAACGAGATCCTGTTTGCAATGCACAATGCACAGCCTGGCACATAGCCCGTGCGCAGTGACTCGTAGCTGAGGCTATGCCGGGATGTTGAACCCCATGACGGGAGCTACCCAGCTCCGTTATCCCAACGCTTCCGTGAGGTGGGTGTTTATGCCTCTGTTTTGAGACAAGGAAATCGAGGGTCAGGAAGGTGATTTGCTAGAGGTCACATGCTGGTCGGGGTGGAGCCAGGGCCTCCAGGCCTGATCGAGTCCTCCGAGCCTTCCCCACTGTGTGTTTCATGGTGGCTCTGGCTCCTTCTGTTTCCTGGAGAACGAGCGTGTCGAGACTCTGCGGTGGTGACTTTTCCGCGTGCCACTTCCCAGCTCGGTTCTTTGCCAGATCCTCCCAAACCGCCTTCTTCTGCCCACCCCCAGGACCACCGCCCCTTCTAGGCCACATCCCCTCTTACCAGGGTCACTGCAGCATCCTGTGAATGGCCTTCCTGTGTCTGGTCGTGGTCTCTCGAGTCCAGGGAATTCTTTCTAAAACATAAATTGGCTTTCACCCCCTGACCCCAAATGGCTTCTCAGCACCCTTGGAGAAAAATGCAAGCTCCCGCCGAGGAGGCTCAGGGCCAATCCTCAAAAAAAGACAGAAGGAAGGGCTCTGGACTCAGTTCTTGTCCCCGCTGCTGCTCGTGGGCCTGTCCCACGGGCCGGTGTGGCAGCTTCCTTCTGCCTCGGTTTCCTAGTCTGTCAAAGGGGGTGACGAGAGAGCCCACCTCATCACCTCATCGGGTTGCTAGGAAGATTCAGTGGAGCAACTCCCTCTGATGCCGTCAGAGCAGAGGCCGGGAATCGGCGCGCCTCAGAAAACACGAGCGGCTTCTTTCTCCGGGTCTGCCGGCTGCACTCTGCCCCCACCTGCCATGGAGTGCCCCAGGAAGCGCTCAGTGAGAACCTGTGGGTTGAGGGGCCAATGGATAACCTTCCTTGCTCCCCATCAGAGCCCGGTGAGGTGAGGAGGTGGGATTATTGTCCCCATTTGGCTTAGAAGGAAACAGAGGCTCAGAGTAAGGGAGCAGCCTGCCTGGGGCACGCAGCAAGTCAGGGGCAGGAGCAGAAGTCGTGCTCAAGGTGCAGGTCACGAGCCTCCCGGTCAGACCTCTGACCACTGCCCATGCGGGGGACAGATGAGGCCAGGGAAGTGGTGGAGTCCTGACAGGTGGCAGCCG
Source organism: Equus quagga (assembly GCF_021613505.1). NCBI lineage: Eukaryota > Metazoa > Chordata > Mammalia > Perissodactyla > Equidae > Equus > Equus quagga. The sequence goes on from NC_060273.1 coordinate 48,457,889, forward strand.
CCGGAAGGCTGGGGCTCTCTCCTCCTCCAGGTACAGGTGGGGGCTCTAGGAATCGCAGTCCACTGAGACCCCAGACCCCTAGTGCTTCCTGAGTACCTACTGCGTGCTGCCCTGTGCCCTCCTCAGGGAGCCTTGTCTCCACCTGGGGCGATCGTCTAGCCTCGTCTCTCCTCTACCCACAGCTCTTCTGGGCTCCCCACCCCCTGAGGTCCCTGGACCTGGCTTTCAAGGCCCTTCTCCTGGCTTGGATCTCTCTGAAATTCTCTTGTTCCTTGTCTGCTGGCTTCTTGCCTGTCTCCCTCTCCATGCTGAGCTTTGCGTCCGTTGTATCCACAGTGCCTCGTGCAGCACCTGGAGTCTTTTGATGCTGACTGGATTTTCCTTGGATGAATGAACAAATGAATGAATGAACGATGTGGCCCTGGCCACCTCTCCAGCCACACCTCCTGGATTTTCGCCCTGCAGCTCCCCACTATGTCCTTTCGTGCCTCCGCCTTTGTACAGGCCCTTTTCTACCTGGAATGCCCTCTGTCTTGCGTTCCTGATTCTCCCCTCTTCACCCAGCAGGACTCAGCTCTTTCCTGACCTTTCCCCGCCCTGTCTCCAACTTCCAGGCTTCTCCCCTCTTTCTCCCATGGCCTCTTTCTTACTGCTTTGGGAATTAATGATACCCTGGACCAAGAGCTCCTTAAGGACGCCACGTCTGATCCATCTCCAGTACCCCAGAACCTGGCCAGCGCCTCAGACACAGCAGACACTCACTCAATGCTTGCTGAAAGGTGAATTCATTTTATCCTCACACACCCGAAGAGTTAGGGCCCTTTGTGTCTGGGACACATGCTTGCCACCGGTGAACGGCAAAGCTGCTGTCAACCCCAGCCATGGAGCCGGCCGCCCGTTGCCTAGGCCGTGGTGTGAACCTGGGCCCTGCCATGCACCAACCGTGACACAGGGACGGGTCTCCCAATAGCCAGTGCTTCCATTTTTCCGCTTGTAAAATAGAGAGAACAATAGGACCCCCTTCACAGCAGGGAGTTCAATGACTATTCTCATCAAACACTTGGCCAGAAGCTGGCACACAGTAGGTGTTCTACACCTGTGTGCTGCTGTCAGAGTTGCTGTGTCATTATCTTGACTCCACGCCTTGTGTTCCATTCCACTAACCAACTCTGTTACAGCCACATGAGTAAACTTTGCCAGAAAACAGAAAGCCACAGCGCTAAATCAGATTGTTTTTGACCTTTGGCTGCAAAGGTCGAGGTCTGTGACGTTTGAGATAAGCTCTGCCCGGGGCTTTGATCTGCCTACTGGGAAGACAGGCTGTCTGACCCCAGGGGGACCCAAGAGAAATAACGGGGTCATCTCTGCTGGGCTTCTCTCGACCCGGATGAACAGCCCCAGCGGCCAGACCACTAGGACTGTCCAATCCTGGCAGCCGGTAAGCAGGGAGGCCTCACTGTGAAACAGCACGCACAGATGCCCCCCCCCCCCCATCAAGATCAAAGTGCTCACTGAGAGAAACAGAGGCCCTTTGTGGAATCAGGAAATTCTGATCAGTGAGTACCTGCTCTGTGGCTGGAGTTTCCAAATACATGAGCTTGCTTGATTTTTCCAACCTCCCTGCGAGTCCAAGAAGCTGTGGAGGAGACTGTGGGCACCGGCCATGCAGCCCCTAGACATCCCCCAGCCATCCTTGCAGGTGTGGAGAGAGAGCCGTGTGATGACCGTGGGCCGGTAGCTTTGGGGTCACTTCTGGACCCAGGCAACTGAGAGCCAGTATTCCTCCTCCACCCCTCCTGTTCCCTCTGCCCTGATGACCCCGGAGACCATGTGTCTAGATGACACAGTTATAGGACAGAGCAGTGCTGTGCATGAGCGTGTGAGCCGGATAGAACCTCTGTTATGTTAAGGATGCATTTGTTACCACAGCAAAGCCTAGCTGACCCTAACAGAGGGTTATTTTTCTCCTTCCAGATGAGGAAATGTAACCTTCTGGCCTTGAAGTCACTTGCTCAAGGTCATCCACCTAGGAAATGGCAGAGTGGGGATGTGCCATTGGCAGTTGAACTTACGTCTTTTTAGGACTCATTTCAAGCCAGAATCGTAGGCTAGGCAAGCTCAGGATCAGAAGCAGGGACAGGACAAGAAAGCACAGCAAGAGGTCTGGGGCAGTGACTGGGGAAACAGGGAATCTGGGCAGATCTGAGAGGTGATATAAGCAAGTGAGGGGCCCCAGCCTTAACCTAGGAAGTTGGGTTCAGGCCTGAAACTCAGGATCCAGGTCAGAAGGAGATATAGGGAGGGTCAGTGGGTACCGAAAGGTAAGCAGAGTGAGTCTACGTATGGCTGAATGATGAGCTCAGCTCCTGCAGAAGTCATTTCCAGGGACAAAACGTCTCCCAGGTGGAAAACAATAAGTTCAGAGCCTGGGAATTCAAGCAAGGCTTTGGGTGGGGGGGCTTCCCAAGGGAGAGGTGGTACAAGGAAAACTACATCTGGTTTTGTCCTGCCGCAGAGCTCACAGGAGAGTCTTTGGGATGCACTAATGTGACTCACGATGAGCCCCTAGATAGTTTTGGGACAGGGGATGGTTACCAGAAAGACCAATCGTGTGGTTAGAGGATTGGAACTTTGGGCCAATCTGACCCCAGGGAGGGGAGAGGGCTCGAGATCGAGTTCAGTTATGTGGCGAGTGATTTAATCGATCATGTCTACGTAGTGAGACTCCAATAAAAACCTCGACACTGTGGCATGGCGGAGCGTCCTGCTGGTGAACACATTGGTGTGCAGGACGGGATCTGTCTGGATCACAAACAGAGGGCATGCAAGCTGCGCATCCTCTCTTCAGGCTGCATCCTCTGTGTCTCTTCAGTTGGCTGGTGCTGATCTCTATCTTTTATAATAAAACTGTGATCGTAAGGGTAGCAGTTCCAGTGAGTTCTGTGAGTCATTCTGCAGAATTATCAACCCTAAGGGAGTCACGGGAACCTGCAAATTTATAGTCAGTTAGTCAGAAGTGTGGGTGGCTCCCGACACTCGTGGCTGGCATCTGAAGTGGAGGCAGCCGCGTGGAGGACGGAGCTCTTAAAGCTATGGAGTCTGATGTTAGCTCCAAGACATCCAGTTGGTCTCAGAGAATCAGTGGTGGGGTATCGGAGATAAATGGGGCCACAAGTATTAGTCCATCTGAAGGCAGAGTTTGAACAGAAGCGTTGTGTGCAAGGACCCCAGAAAAAGAGATTCAGCGTGTCAGTGTCCCTACCCAGAGATGCCCGGATCCGCTCGTTTCAGCGGATCTTCCTTGCACTGATGGAAAGAACTTATGCTCAGCTGAAGGACCCCAGCCACCGGAATATTCAGTCACTCTCTGTGCTTTTTTATAAGATCATACTCACCATCACGATCATCATATTCATTCCACCATTCTCACTATCACCATCAACCACTATCACCAACATCATCACCGCCATTATCACCATCCCATCGCCATCAACACTACCACTGGCACGCTCGTCACCATCACACCGTCATCACTGTTACTAACATCCACCACGTGCCAGACCCTCTGCTGAATGTTTGCCACACATCCCACAACAGCCCGGTGATGCAGAAATTACAATTATCCCCATTTTACAGAAGAAGAACCTGAGGGAAGGAAAAGTGAGATGACTTCTCTGATAAACGCCAAGGAGGGTCCACCAGGATTTGACGCCTGGGTGGCCTCACTGCAAAGCCTGAGCTCATAAGTGCCATCCTGTAACCTGCCACATGGAAGTCGTCCTGCCTCCCTTGTCCAATTCCAGGCTATCACGGACCAAATGTTTGTATCCCCCGCAAATCGTATGTTAAAGCCCTAACGCCCAGTGGGCCTGTATTTGGAGAAGAGGCTTCTAAGGAAGTAATTAAGGTTAAATGAGGTCATAAGGGTGGGGCCCAGATCTGATAAGTTCAGTTCTCCTGTAAGAAGAGACCCAGAGAGCTGCTTCTCTCTCTCCCTCCTCCACACCCTTTCTTTCTCTCGCACAAAAAAGAGGTCATGTGAGCACACTGTGGGATGGTGCCTGTCTGCAGCCCGGAGGGGCGGCCTCACCAGAACCTGAACCCACTGCCCCTGGATCTTGGACTCTCTAGCCTCCAGAGCCGTGAGAAAATAAATTTCTGTGGTGTCAGCCACCTTGTCTCTGGTATTTTGTTATGGCAGCCCAAGCCGGCTGAGCCACAGGCCCACCCCACAGAGAGAAGGGGACGGGGAGGGGAGTCCCATTTACCGAGCGCCTGCTGTGGGCCGCCTGTTGTGGGCCGCGTGCTGCCCGTCCCTCAGACACATGGACACAGTGCCTATTTCTTTTAAAATCATAAGATAAAAAATGAAAAATTTTCTTCATATAGAAAAAGAGAAATTTCCAGGGCCCACAAAATTCTATTCTGGTGGGAGGGACCCACAAAGGCAAAAGTTCCTAAGGCCCACAAAAGTCGCCCGCAGCACTGTACGTGCAACAGCAGTTGAGAAGAGGTGACAGGGACCGTACGCTCCACAAAACTGAAAACGTTTATTATCGGGCCCTCTGCAGAAAAAAATCTGCCAACTCCCACTGTGTGTCCATCAGTTGAGTTAATCCATGCCCTGGGAGGCTGGGAATTTTGTCCTAACTTTTCTAGATAAGGAAACTGAGGCTGAGTGTGACTAAATGACTTGCTGATGATCGCACAGATTTCCTATGAGCAATCGGACTTCACAGAAGCCCCTATTCTTTCTACTACAACCGCCACCCGCTGGGGTGTTCCAGCTGCTTCGCTCCGCAATTTCCTTCTGTTCCTCCTGCGTGTACCAAGTGAATCTGCAACATTTAAGCAAGGCTTGTTACCACAATTAGTCTCAATTCAACTGGCGTTTTCTGTGCCAAGCCTTCCCCGTGCCTGGCGCAGTCCACATAAAGAAGCGCATGACACATTCTCTGGAGGATGGCGTCGGGCGGTGACTACAGCACGGGTGTGCGTGGGCTGAGTGACTCCGTGAGCGACTCCCCTGCTCGGAGCCCCCGGTTGGTCATACAGGCGTGAAGAGGGGGGTTCTGGAGGCAGCAGATGCGAGTTTGAATCCCGTCCAGCAGCTAAACCTCTTTGCCTCTGGAATTGGGAATCTAATGGGTCCCACCTCACAGGGCTGTCGTGAGCAGCAGTGCCTTAGGGCCGTGCCAGCGCTGAGTGAAGCTGAGGGATGGCGAACTCCCGTTGCTGCTGTGACGATGACGATGATGATGACGCACCGGGACCGCTCGAATTAAGGGGTGTGGTGAGAGAGCCTCGGGCTGGGGCGGCTGGAGCTGTGGGATCCAGTCCCATCTGTTTCCCACTTGCCGTAGGACCTAGAAAGTTCCCTTTCTCTCTCTGGGCTTCTTAGTTTCGCCAGCTAATCTCCGGGTCCCACCCAGCATTAGTTTCCCCTTTTTCTAGAGCCTTCCCACTGCTCTTTCCCTTCCAGACCTTGTCTCCCTCGGTGCCTGCCCAGAGCGGTCCCACCCTGGCCCCACTGCCCAAGTGGCACATGTCACCCTGCCCGCCTGCCGATGTCTCAGGTGGCGAGGTCCTGGGAAAGGTCGGATCCACGGGCAGAGCCCGCCAGGGCCGGATCAGGTAAAGAGGACGGGAAATGAGAAGAATGAGTTGTTGCTTCCTTAGCCCCAAGGTGTGTCCGTTTGCCTGGGGTATGCAGACAGGCCTGCGAGGAGAGAGGGGGCCACTGGAGATTAACTCTCCGCTCGACACTGAAGGGGACCCTGGGAGGGCAAGCGTGTCATACCTCACAGGTGCGCTGCTCTCTACAGTTTACAGAGCACTCGAGGCCGGGATGCTTCTTTATTCTTGTCGCTTCCTCCAAAGACGCTCCTCCTCAGTTGGAACAAAACGCCAACCCCGCTCCCTGGCCTCAGGCCCTCGGCACCCGCGTCCTGCCCCCGTCTCCCTGCCTCCTCCCTGCCCACCCGCTGCACCCATGCAGGCCTCCTGTCTGTTCTCCTGAGAAGCCAGGTTTGTTCCCGCCACTTTTGCTCTATTTCTGCCGGGAATGTCCCCTGCTGCTCTTTTATTGGCTGGCTCCTTTTCACTCTCGGGTTCTCAGCTAGGGCATCACCGACACCCTTGCGGGAGGCCTGGCCCTCCACCCTTTCAGGTAGGCCTCCAGGTACCCTTGGCCTGTTCTCCGGCACTTTTGCTCCGGGAGCCTCCTCGTTGTCTGTGAGCTCCGAGAGGCCTCATCCATGGGGTCACGGCCACACCCGCGGGGCAGACAGTTCTCAGCAACTCCTGTGAAGGACTGAGGGAGCGGCACTCACAGAAGTCTTGGAGCTGGACCTGTCATCTTCTGTGAGAGGAGGCTGAAGGCCTGAGAGGACAACCGATGCTGAGAGCTTTTGTGAAGCAGCTGACAGCTTCGCTCGGGCTTCGGGCCCGGGTGCTGAGAGTTTCAGGAAAGAGTGCAGGCTTTGCATACAGGTGTGTGGGTCTGAGCACTTGCTCTATGGCTTACCTGCTGTGTGACCTTGGGCAAGTGACTCAACCTCTCTGATCCTCTTCTCCACCTGTAAAGTCATTACCTGGGAAGCAGTCTGGAAAGACAGAACCTGGTGAATGAGTGTGAGTGCTCTGTGTGCTGACGGGCACGTGGGGGATGAGGGTGCTCTTCGTGTCTGTTCCAGGTCCTGTGCAGACCCCACACCTGCCTAAAAGACAACTTAAATCTCCACCTGGTGCTGCCACCCCCTCTTTGGGATGCAATGGAGTCTTCTTGGAGTTTGTAGGACCGTGGCCTCTAAGAAAACATACAAGACTCTGGGCTACTTATTTATTTATTTAGATTTTTAACTGTGGTAAAATACACGACATAAAATTTACTATCTTAACCCTTTTTAAGTGCACAGTTCAGCGGCATTGAGTACATTCTCACTGTGGTGCAGCCAGCTCCACCATCCATCTCTATAACTCTTTTCATCTTGAAAAACTGAAACTCTGTTCTCATTAAATAATAACTCAATCTCCCCTCCCCCCTGCGCCTGGCAACCACCGCTCTCCTTTCTCTCTCCATGAATTTGACTGCTCTAAACACCTCATCTAAGTGGAATCATGCAGTATGTGTCCTTCTGTGACTGGCTTATCTCACTTAGCACAATGTCCTCAAGGTCCATCCATGTTGTAGCAGGTGTCAGAACTTCCTTCCTTTTTAAGGCTGAATAATATAATGTATATATCACATTTTGTTTACCTGGTCACCCGTCAATGGACATTTGGGTTACCTCTTGGCTATTGTGAAGAACGCTGATGTGATCGTGGTGTACAGATATCTCCTCGACACCCTGCTTCAAATTCTTGTGAGTATATACCCAGCAGTGGAATGGCTGGATCATATGATAATTCTATGTTTAATTCTTTAAGGAACCACTGTTCTGTTTTCTACAGCAACTGTACCATTTTACGCTCCCATCAACAGTGCACAAGGGTTCCAATTTCTCCACATCCTTGCTAACACTTATTTTATTTTATTTGTTAATGGTAATCATCCTAATGGCTGTGAAATGGTGTTTCGTTGTCTTTTTAATTTGCATTTCCATAACGATTTGTGATGTTGACCATCTTTTGATGTGCTTGTTGGCCACTTGTGTATCTTCTTTTGGAGAAATGTCTGTTCAAGTCCTTTGCCTATTTTTTAATTGACTTGTTTATTTTCTTGTTGTTGAGTTGTAGAAGTTCTCTGTATATTCTGGATATTAAGCCCTTATCAGATATATGATTTGCAAATATTTTCTTCTATTCCATAGTTTACCTTGTCAGTCTTGTCTCCTTTGATGGACAGTAGTTTAAATTTTGATGTAGTCCAATTTATGTATTTTTAATTTTGTTGCCTGTGCTTTTGGTGTCATACCCAAGAAATCATTGTCAAATCCAGTGTCATGAAGGTTTACCCTGTGTTTTCCTCTAAGAGTTTTATAGTTCTGGGTTATTTTAGAAGACAAAAAAACCCATTAAAATGTAGAATGATCTCAGCATGGCTTGGAACCCTCTGACCCAGAGGTCCAGAGCCAAGAGTTGGAGCCTGGGAGCCCCCGTGAGTGGAGCATCTTCTGGGGACCAGGGTGGCTGTGGCCTGCTCAGGCCCTTTTGTGGGCAGAGCATACAAGGCAGGCAGGCAGGGAGCATCCCTTCCAAGGATGGAAGTCCTTGTGTCCCCACTTAAGGAGCCTCAGTTTCCCCATCAGTAAGATGTGCCTGCCTCGTGGGTGTGCCTGAGAATCGAATGAAAAGGATGTAAGGCCCCTGGTCTTTCCGAGTCACGGGGGCTGACAGGGTTAATGTTCCCAGCCCGGATTGCTCCCAGCCATGCAGGTGCCTTGCCAAGGTCGCCATGGAACCCTCAGGATTCCAGACCAGCCCAATCTCTGCAAGCAGCTGCTTCCGGGAAGTGCAGCCCAATCCCAGAAGTGATAAGCAAAGGAGCTCTAAATTTTACAAGCAACACTAGGAAACGTTCAAGAGGATCCAATTCGTAACCCCAGGACATTTGTTCACCCCCATTTTCCCTCCATCCCCTTCCAGCCCACAGTGCTCCAGGGCCTCTCCCTCCCCCAGGGGGCAGCTGCCTCCAGCTCAGCAGTCACTATCTCTCCTTGCCACAGAGGTGGACGTGCCTCTGCTCCACCTGGCCGGTGCTCCCTCTCTTTCGCCCTTTCTCCAGAGCCTGCGGCACCACAGCCCGTGCACCAGCCTGGATGAAGCTTGGAGAAGGTGGGGGAGGGGCAGGTGGGGAGGAGCTGAGAAGGGAAAGCAACGCTCTCCCTGGGAGTGGGGGTGGCACGTAAAAAAGTCCAGGTTCGCGATTTTTTAAAAAATCCCTTAACACGACATGGATGAACCTTGGAAGCATTATGCTAAGGAAACAAGCCAGTCACAAAACACCACGTATTATATGATTCATTTCTATTAAATGTCCAGAATGAGCAAATCTCTAGAGACAGAAAGTAGATGAGTGGTTGCCTAGCGCTGGGGGGCCTGGGCTCCATGGCTGAGGAGTGCGGGGCTCCTTTGTGGGGTAATAAAAATGTTCTAAAACTGACTGTGGTTGTGGATGCCAAACTCTGTGAATACACGAAAAGCCATGAATTATACACCTTAAGGGTGAAATGGATATGTGAATTATATCTCAATAAAGCTGTATAAAAGAAATTGCTTTACACACCAAAGACACAGTCAGCCTCCAAGAGGTAAAGTCGCTGACCCAGGGTCACACACTAGCAAGTGACAAAACCGAGATCAAAGACTTGTCTGCATGACCCCAAAGGCTCTTTCAGTCCTCTATGCTCTGCTTCCTCCCTCAGGACAGGGCAAGGAAGGTGAGGGGTAGCATGTATCTCGCCAGAAATTAAACATCTCTGTAAAAGGGAGTTAGCCAGTATTTAACTGTATTGTCTCTGCGTGATCAGGTTTGATCGCTTTGTTCTTTCTGGTATGGTATGAGTGTGTCAACACAAATAATCCATAATCAATCTATAAATCAAAATTGGGGTTAGTTTGTTATGAGTCAGGTTTGAGGACTATAGCCTGGGGGGCCTTCCTTTCCCAAGGAAGGAAGGGCACCAAAGAAGTGGAGTGTATGGAGTTGTTATATGCCGTCTTGGAACAAAGAGCTTATGTCACATTGACAGAAACATCTCTTTTACTCCTGTTATGAGAGGCTGAGCTGGCACAGCAGGTGGGTGGTCAGCAGGTCAGTGGTCACAAGGTGAGCTCAGCAGGTCGGTAATTAATCCTTAGTTTCCAGGAAGAGATGCTTATCCTTAAGGAAATGATGATCTGGGGAAAGCTACATCATTTTCAAGGGCATCATTCTTGTCTTTGGGACATCGTGAAAGTTTAAAGCAGACGTACAATGCATGCTCAACAGGCCACGTCAGAGCTTTCTGGAAAAACAAGGTCAGGCTGAATTGGTTTTAAACCAAATGGCTTCCTCATATACTTCATTTATTTATCAAGTGTTTTAACATAATTTTTAAAATACCTTTTTAAAGGAAAATATTATTCAAGAAATGAGAGTCAGTGAGTTCAGCAGGTGTCAAGAGTAAACAATTGCCCTTGGCGTCACTCAGCGGAGACTGAGCGCTTCTGTGAGCCAGGCTCTGTGCCAAGTGTGTGAGGTGTTGTGCTTGTAATCATCACACCAGCTCTCAAGGTGGAGGTAACAAGTGTCCTCATTTTACAGATGAGTAGACTGAGGTTCCAAGAATGAAGTGGTGTGTCCAAGGTGACACAGCAGGTGGTGGCAGGGCTGGGGTTTGCCCCCAGGCCTGTCCAGCTCCAGAGTCCGCTTCTAATCAGGTGTTTCCCATGGAGGCATATTGTCAAGACCAACAGAGACCAGGGTCTGGCGCCTGGCCGCACTGACTGGCTGTGACGGCCAGTTCAGACAACATTTGTGGAGGACAGGAGTCGGAGAGCAGGTGGAGAAGAAAAGATGCAGGGGGCCATGTTGTATGGGAACAGCTGGAGCTCTGAGGAGACAAGGGAGGGCTGCAAAACCACGCTGCTTCCGTCTCTGCCAGGCTGCGTTGGGCTTGTCTTGCACCATGAGGCCAGGAAGGAGGAAGGGAGGGAGCTGGGACCAATGCATGAACTCAGATGGGGGATGAGTTAGGATCTAACTCTCCAGAAACGGGATGTGGGCTCCCCATCACTGGAGGTGTGCGAGCTGAGGCTTGATTTCAACTTGGCAGTGACAAATAAAAATGGCAAGCAATAGGATATATTGGAGTATATGAGGAAGACATTTGGTATAAACCTAATTCGGCCTGACTTTGTTTTTTCCAAAAGGGCCTGACTGTGGCTATTGAGCATGCATTGTATATCTGCTTAGACATTTCCTATGGCCAGAACAAAGGCCCTTGAGTTAAAGGTGCAACTTCCCCCCACATTGGCATTTCCCTAGGGATGAGCATCTTTCCTTAGGCTAGGAACTGATTGCTGCACTCACCTGTGACCACTCAGCTGGAGACAACAGACTGCCACCCTGCTGTGTTCACTGAGACGGAAGACCTACCTGCTGTTTCCATCAATCGCTGTGCAAACAGAGCAGTCTTGCAACTATTGTAAAAGGGACATTTCAATCCTATGTGAAACATCCTCTCTGGGGGTATATAACCACTCTGTGCACCCCACTTCTTTGGTGCCCTTTCTTCCTTTGGGAAGAAAGGCCTTGGGTTATAATCCTCAGATTTCAACTCAGAATAAACTCAACCAAATTTTCATTTATAGATTGGTTATGGATTATTTTCGTCGACAGCAGAAATGGTGAGGTACAGCTTTATGCATCGGGTAGAGTTTAGACTAGATGGCCGTATGAGTCAGTGTGTGCTGGGTAACAGACAACTTCCCAAAATGCAGTGGCTTACAACAACAAATTCTTTATACCTTCTTTACTGAAAACTTACATTTTACTTTCCTCGAATATAAATTTCTCCTTATTAATTTCTAGTAGCTTTAATCACATATTAGAATTTTTTAACCCTTAGAAACCTTAATTTTTAAGTAAAAACTGAGTAAGCAATTATAAACTTTTCAGCATTTTGTGGCTTGGTAAATTTATAAGTAACTTTTATAATTTCTAAAAGCATGTTACTTCACAGTACAATCTTTTAATAAAACACAAGACATGTTTACCAATAGACCCAAACAGCTTTTAGTTTTTCTGTAATAAGAAGCCAAAAGTAGATAAACTTAAATTTAGTAATTAATGTCTAATATCTTATTTGGAAATGATCTAGATACTCAATGAATTTTATCATTTAAATTAACCTAGGAAGACTTCAAAGTTTCAAGTTGCCAAAGAGATTTTGGATGTTGTTTTAGATACACACGCCATAAACTAAAATTATTGCTAAAATTTTATCTATAAACTCTTATTTCATTTCTAACTAAGTCATTTGTTCCCAACAATTATGTTTAGATTACCCACAAAACTTTCATGAGACATTTGGCAAAATTAGCCGTCATTTTAAGGTCTTTTTGTTAAGCAGTTTTGTAATAGAGATAACATCAGCTCATTTGACCAACAAATGGAGAATAAAGCCTGCACGTCAGCCTCATGTCCAGTGCTGATAACTGCCGACATGTCCATTTTAATCAAACCAGCCAACTTCAACAAGCTTTCATTCAAAGATTATTTTATATCGTGTTAACTTGAAAGACACGTAAGTGCTTACTTTAAGTCAATTAAACAGAGCTCTTGATTTTGGCCGTCCCGTCCAGGGGTAAAATATCACATATATAATGTATATATAGACACACATAAACACACAGGTAGACACATGCAGAGATGTTAAATTTTTGTTATGAATCAGGTGAAATACAAAATGCACTAGTTTCTGAGAAACATTTGCATTTCAAAGAATGGCTCTCAGGTCCTAGAGAAGAGGGGAGCAGAAAATTTACATCATAAAGGCAGAGAAATCAGTTAAGTTTTCTTCAAGATGGAGTTTCTGGGGCATGTTTGCCCTATCTGTTTCTCATGTCTCAATCTTTTGTCTCAGTTAATATCTAGGAGCATTTGGAGGCACAGGAGGGCCCTGGGGTTGGCAGAAGACAGGTGAACTTTGAACTGCACTCTGGAACCACACCTCCAGCCTTGCAGAGATTGGCGAGACAAAGATGGTTGCTTCCGGTTCCCCAAAGAACCGGATTAGAGCCTGAAGGACAAAAAAAGAGGCTGACTCACCCCTCCAGCTACTCCCTTCCAATTGCTTCTTTATGTCAGGGAAAGTTTTAAGAGGTGAATCAAAGGTTCGTCTGTTCTAAAACTTTCAGGACGATGTATCACACCTCTCAACATCATACAATCAGACACGGGAAACATTCCCCATGAGACAATGTCTGTCCCCACGATACAGTTTATAACACAATCAGACAGAGAGATGCAATCACTTTACAGAAAGCCTGTAAATATATCAATTTCCTACAAATTTCATCTGAATTCCATCAACTCTTACACCTCTAATCATAGCTCTCATTAGGACTTTATCAATAGGTCTTGATCTTATGAAATTGGACAGGGGAAGTATTCCTAGCCAGACATTTTAGAACATACTTAGGCAAAGTAGATATAACCTCTTTGTAAAAAACCAGCTCAAGCATTCCAACCTTTCTAATGTTATCAACACTTACACTTTTATATTTTCTCAATTCAATTGCAACCTGAGTCAGGGTCTTGAGGCTAGTCATTTTTTTTTTTCTATACTTCCTTTTTAATTTGGCCTTTTCATAGGTACCGATAAAAATCATGATGAGAGCTCTCACAAACTTTTTCCCCCAATTTAGAAGTTTTCCCAGTTTAAATGATCCATCATCTGGCCACAATGATGAGTAGGATCTTAACAGTGACTCATACAAATAAGCTTAATCATGGACGCAAGAGGCATCCCCAAAAGAGATCCAAAAAGTTCATTCCCAAAAAATAGTCTAGAAGTAAAGGCCTTCATTGCACAGCAAGCAACGAAGGTTGAGCCAACAAAGGCTCCTTATGAAAGCAATTGGGACCCCCTTATGACAAACTTCCCTGAGAGCTGACACAGCCAAAGAGAGTGTGTCCCAGAACCCCAGGCTACACGACTGGCCGCCAAGATGCGTGCCGGTACATGCATCCTCCGTTGGTGGGGACCAGAAAGGTCACAAAGCCAAGCTCTCAAGACATAGGACAAGACAAAAGGCCCAGACAACAGGCTGATAGAGATGCCTGTGTCTTATGACAAATGACAAAAAAAGACAGAGACAAGGAAAAATACTGTCTCTGGGAGGAAAAGGGTCTACAACCAATGAGTACTCAACCAAATCCTAGAGTCACTGAATCCAAGAAGCTAACCTCATCAAAACTTTCTCCTGCTAATCTAAATTTAGAAAAGCAAAAAAACTCACCACTCTTGCTTCCATTGGACCCTGCGGGCAGAGATCCGGGAGACTGACGTGGTAAGAACTCTTACCGCCTGCCGGTTCTCGTCATGAGTCCAGAATCTCTCGGCTGCAGGAGCCCAGGAGTGAGCAGTGTCCAGCCAGTGAAATTTTATCCTGTCCAAGTTGCCAAACTGTTGGGGAGGAAGACATTTCCTCTACCCTCTCTGGGTCCTTCTGGCTGGACTACGAATTAAATTCACATGAGACAGAATAGCAGGAGAAAATTGAACAAAGCTTTATAACATGTATATATGGGAAAGGCTCAGGAAGACTGAGCAACTTGCCAAAATTGTGGAGGATCTCATCTTAAACACCATCTTCAGTTACAGAGGGGGATGTTGGGGGTGGGGAGAGGCGGTCATGGGAGATCACCAGAAAAGCACAGGAAACAAGAGTCAGGTTATTCTGCAGATTTAAGTCCTTGCCTTCCATATTGACAAGAGTTTCTAGAGACAAGGTCATTCCCTCCTCCTGGTACAGAGAGGGAGACACCTTTACAGATGGAGATTTCCCTTACAAATGTAAATGTCTCTTACAAAGGGTAACTTCTACTTTTCAGAGTTTCTTTCCTGTCTGCAGTATTTAAAAGTAACCAGCCCAAAATAATCCTCACGCCAAAGAGACCTATCTTGGAGTTGCCAAGTCCAGTCCCCCACAATGACCTTCCAGATGTCTGGTCCATACCAGAGAGACAGATTCATGATTTTCCACATGACTGGATCCCTCCAGGATCCAGTAAATCCATCACCATCCCCAACTTCAAAGTGTCCCCCTGCTGCCTCCTGCCTTTCTCTTGGTCTGTGTGCTGCATCATCATCCACCCATTCACGCCTTCCCTCTTTCCAGCATCCTTCCCCTCTTCTGACCAGAGATGAATCAGACCGTCTCTGTCCTTGAGTTGCTTATAGCCCGGTGCACGAGACACTATAGAAAGGAAAACCACAACACGTCACCCCTGGGACTCCCTTCGTTCCTAGTGAGGGATCCTGGAACTAGAATTCGGTCACATGAAAGGAAATGGCATATTAATACCCTGTAGGTTCTCAGTGCTGCTCAAGGATGGCAACTAGGAAGGGAGGCCCTTCGCTGAGTGAGCTGAGCCCCTAGACGGATGTGTGTGTCTAGGAGCTCCAAGCAGAGCAGGGGCCAGAGAGCTGGAGTCTCCTAACGGAGAGGAGACTTAGAGTGGGAAGACAGGGAGTGGAGAGGCGCTGCGCAGGCTGTCATAGAAGGAAAAGAGGCAGGAAAAGGTGTCAATAATCTAGCACAAAAGGGTGAATGCGGCCAGTGACGGATTCCTCCTGGTGGGCTTTTAGGATAATATTTGAGTCGAAGCTGTGTCCTGTGCCATCTGCTGTGTGCGCACTCTCCATTGCCCTAAACTTTCAGTGAAAGGCTGTCATGCACAGAACCTGTGTGTGTGGTAGTTTGGGTGAGAGGAGGTCAGGCCGGCGTCTAGCATGCGAGGTGGTGGGGGGGTCCTGGGGGAGGGTGAGAACTCAGAGGAAGAGGAGATGGCAGCAAAGGCTGGCTGGAGAAATGCAGGGACCTAGAATGGGAGTGTGAGCTACTCTTATTTAAATCTCCAAGAGTAAGGGGCCAGCCCAGTGGCGCAGTGGTTAAATGCACACGTTCTCCTTTGGTGACCTGGGGTTCGCCGGTTCAGATCCCGGGTGCGGACATGGCACCACTTGGCAAGCCATGCTGTGGTAGGCGTCCCACATATAAAGTAGAGGAAGATGGGCACGGATATTAGCTCAGGGCCAGTCTTCCTCAAAAAAAAAAACAAACCTACAAAAGCAGGCCTTGCACCACAGGCTGGAGGCCCAAGGCTCTCCAGGGGGCTGCAATCTTACTTATATTTGGGGGCTTATTGGGGATAATTTTGGACTCTGTGGAGGACCCTTTGCAGCTTGGGCCAACCACTGCCCTGGCCCTGAGACAGAATGGTGTCCTCACCGCGCTGGGGAGAGCAGTCCCCTGCTGGCCAGGCCCTGAGAACACTCCCCAAAGTTGGAAGGAAGCTGTGCGAACAAGTCTGAACTCAGTCCCACAGCTTTCGGTGTGTGGGGCCCCTCAGTCTGCAGACAGTGGCAAGGTGCCTGCAGCACTGAGAACTTTCTAGAGCCTTTCAGCATAAGCAAATCCCCTGAGGCATAGGGACTTGAGGGAGGACAACCCCAGGTAGCTCATTTCAGGAGCATATTAGTGCGATATTGTGATCTGCAATAAGAAATCTATTATATTGGTCCCTGTCCCCAGACACAGGACTGCTGAACCCTTGGAATTTCCTGGGTGATAGGAGTGTCTTTTGTTCCAAGGAAGTGACTCTGGGTGGGCTCCTCGATGGCTCCTGGATGAGGGCTGGTCACTGGAAAGACCAAGCCATGATCAGAAGCTTGGCATGTTCAGCCCTGCCCCCCATTCTCTTGAGAAGGGAGAGGGGCTGCATATGGAGCCAGGGATCCATCACGCCTACGTGAGGAAGCTCCATAAACGTCCCACCAGGACGGGCTCAGAGGGCCTCCAGGCTGGCAGACACATCCACGCAGGAGGGTGACACACCCCAACGCCACGGGGACAGAGGATCCCGGCTCAGGACCCTCCCAGCCCCTACCCTATGTACCTCTGCATCTGGGTGCTCATCTGTGTCCTGTAACAAACTGGTAAATGTAAGCGTTTCCCTGAGCTCCGTGAACCGCTCTAGCAAATCAGTCCAACTCAGGGAGGGGGTCGTGGGGACCTCTGGGCTAGAGCCAGCGGTCAGAAGCACAGGTGACAACCTAGGATAACCGGCATCTGAAGAGGGGCAGTCTTGTGGGACTGAGCCCTTCACCTGTGGGTCTGACACCGTCTCTGGGTAGACAGTGTCAGAACTGAGTCAAATTGTAGGACACCCAGCTGGTGTTACAGAGAATTGCTTGGTGTGGGGGAAAGCCTCCACACATTTGGTGACCAGAAGTGTCAGAAGTGTGAGTGTTCTCTACGAGTGTGGCAGCAGTGTGAGAGTCAAGGAGACACATGGGGAAGAAGGACATAGTAGAGATGAACTGGGGTTTTCTACTCAGGACGCAGACTGCACGGAGTTTTTCCTATTGCAGTTAGAATACACCGTGATGGGGTGTGAAGAAGGGATATACACGTCCAGGGAGGTATGAGAGGAAAAGCCACCAACTCTGCCCTGGAGGCCTCCAAAAAGCTCCCCAGGGGACACGACTTTTCAGCTGGGCCTTGAAGGATGAAGAGGAGTTCGTTAGATGGTGACAATGAGGGTGGGCTTCTTGGGTAGAAGGCAGAACATGAGGTAGAATCCAAAGGAAAGCGACACACAATTTCACTAGTTAACATGAGCTTTTAAATCTCATTTCTCATGTATTTCTGGTTCCTGTTAAAAATGAGAAATGTATTCAGATTTATGCAAATTGCACACCCTGCACCCGGAATAGAAAAAGTCGTGGGCAGATGCTGCAGAATCGTTACTCCTGTGGGAACGTCTTACCATAGGAGATGACAGAGTCCACGCTTCCGCAGAAGATATCCAGACTCTGGTGCCTCATGCCACTCCTGGGCTGGCCACACACTGTGGACACGTCACAGATCACACAGTCACATGGACTGGGGTTCAGTGCCTGACTCTGGCACTTGGGGGCTGCGTGACCTTAGGCAAGTCATTTTGCCTCTCTCAGCTTTAGTCTCCAAAAGCTAAATTAGGAAGCAGAGCTGTCCTCCTTTGCATTGTCTCTTCCAGGCCTGGGCACTTGGACTGTCTCCCTGCTAGTTTGCCAACTGGACTGCCAGGCCATCTCCTTCCTGGACCTGGAAGCTGCCTGGCTGGCTGGCCCGAAGCACAAGATCCCTTTGATCCCTCTTTCACTCAGTTGCTGAAAAGTCCTTTAAACAAGCAAGAGCAAGCAAGCGTGCACACCCATCTTCCCTCCTGGCCCTCAAGTCAGCTTCTTAGTAACCTCTCACCCAGAAGCAACAGCGCCGGCTCCTGCCGGCTGGACCCCCAGGCCCCTGGCTTCAGGGTCATGCTCAGAGGGGATCTGTTTCCTTTTCACCCTGCGTGGAGCAGGCAGAAGCTGCCTGTTCTTTGGATCTGGCAGACTCTCGGGAATGTCCAGAACGTGGGTTAGAATCCTGGTTCAGCCGCGATGCCTTGGGCAAGTCTGCCAACCTCTCTGAGCCTCCGTTTCCTAATCATTTCAATGGAGATGACAGCATCTCTACCTCACAGGATTATGAAGAGGAGGTCATTAATTGAGATAGCATATGCAAAGTGACAGATTATGACAAAGATATATTCAGTCTTTGTCTCAGTTCCTGTCACAGAGCTCCTAAAACACTTGGACAGTCTGCAAGTGATAAGAGGGTCTTTTGTATGCTAATGAGATGACTGGGGGCATTGGGCCCCTCGATAGGCTCAGGATGGGGCTGGTCATCCAATCAAGGCAGGATTAGAGGGTTGGAACTCTCAGTCCCATGTCAGGGTGGTGAGCACATCAAGGCGCTGGGAGGGTGGGGGCCCCTGAGAGGGCGTGGAAGCCCTGTGCCGGTCCCCTGTACCTTGCCCTATGTGTATCCTCCAACTGGCTCGTCCTGAGCTGTAGCCTTTATAATAAACTGGCAATAGTAACTAAAGCACTTTACTGAATTCCGTGAGTCATTCTAGCAAACTATCAGACCTGAGGAGAACGCTGTGGGAAGCCCCTGAATTTACAGCTGTGGGTCATTAGTATAGATGGCAGCCTGGGACTCTCGACCGGCATCTGAAGTGAGGGCAATCTGTGGGACTGAGCCCTCATGGGGGCCGGCGCTAGCTCCGGGCAGTCAGTGTCAGAACCTACTTGAATTCAGGACGCCCAGTTGGTGTCCCGAGAGTTGGTATGAGAACCGGTTGTGGGCGTTGGAAAAGCAGTTCACAGATACACCGAGAGAGCTCAATAGACGGTGGCCGTGCACCTTCGGACTGTGCTGGATTCTTCGGAAGCACTTGTCCATCCAGGATGCTGACAGGGTTTCGTACGCTGTCTCATGGTTTACGAAGAACTTCCTCTTGGGGTGTCATCTCATTTTCTTCTCCCAACACCCCTGTTTTGTTTGCTTGACCTCGTTTAGCAGGAGAGGCAGCCGAGGCTTAAAGTCTCCTGGTACCAGATTTTGGGCTTCCCGTAGCGGGCAGTCACGCGGGGGCCCTGCTGGGCTCAGGGAAAGACTCACAGGGACTGAGCACCCGGGGGGGGGGGGGGGGGGCAGGGAGGCAATAAGGGATGCATTGTCTGAGAATTTAACAAGGATAACAAAATGAACTAAAAGTCAGTTCGCTTTTTTATTATCCTCATGTGCCTGCAATTCTGAACAACGTTGGCAATAAAACATCCCTCCCCGGGAAAATTGTCTGTTGGTGCAAGTTCTAAATAACTGCTGTGTTATTGCTGAGAGTTTTAATAATATATGTCAGCTTCAAATTAGCATATTTTTATTACCGTTTCTTGGAAAAATATGACTCTACCTGAAATTAATTCTGAGAATTCCCCATTCTACAGTCGACTATGACACACTCAGACTCAGCTACAAGCTCTTGTTTCGAGAATAAATTCATAAGGGTTTGGGATCGTTCAAGTTCCCTTTGGGAGGGGTTTATGATGCTCTGTGTTTCTGTGTTTGAACAACAGATTTGAAATAAGTGAAAACATAGAAATTGCACAGACAAAGAAACTGAACTTGGGTTTCTTCGGTTCTGTCATTCTACGTGGCTACTGGGAGTTTTTATTTGTTTTTGAAATTTAAAACAGTGGAACAAAATACAAACTGTGAGATGTAGGGGCTGGCCCCATGGCCGAGTGGTTATCCTTGAGTGCTCTGCTTCGGTGGTCCAGGGTTTAGCCAGTTTGGATCCTGGGCACAGACATGGCACTGCTCATCAGGCCATGCTGAGGCAGCGTCCCACATGCCACAACTGGAAGGACCCACAACTAAAATATACAACTATGTACTGGGGGGATTTGGGGAGAAAAAGCAGAAAAAAAAAGAAGATTGCCAACAGTTGTTAGCTCAGGTGCTAATCTTAAAAACGAACAAAACAAAACAAAATATCTGTGAGATGTAATATTTTAGTTTGATAGTTCAAATTTTAGTGTATACATGAAATATATCAATTTCACTTTAGAAGATTATTTTATTCCAGATTATTATAATTTAATACTCACCTGTATAGAGGAAAGGATGCTAAAATAATGATCCGCTCTGGGTGTCAAATACGGTAGGGACACCCCTGCCAGGGAACCAACCGGACTGAGGCCAGGTTCATCGGGGAGCTGGAGCAGACTCCGCCTGCCCGCCTCAGATCAGCACTGTTCATGGGTCTGGGGCAGTGACCCTGTGTAACGTGGTTACGTGAAGGAGGCAGCAGCCGGTATGACAGATGAAACACAGGCTTCGGAATCAGAAAGAGCAGGTTTAAATTCCCAATAGCTGTGTGCCCTTGAGTGAGTCACTTCACCTCTCTGATCCTCAGTCTTGGCGTCTGTAAAATAGAGATGATTGCAGGACTTACCTCCTGGTTTGATTGGAGGGTTCAATGAGATAATGTGGCCACACTCTACCTGGCTTACAGTTGGTACGCAAGGATTAGCAGCCATTGTTAATGATGTAATTTCAGTACACTGAGGGCTGACAGGGAAGGAAAAGCCCGGAAACAGAACAGAGCGTGAGCAGGGCCTTTCCAGTAGGACCCAGGGTGGCCTCGGAGACCAGAAGAGCAGAGGCACCATTGAGGACACAGGGCTCAGGTCCAGGTCCCAGAGGGTCTGATTTCTCCCAAGAAAACTTGGAAATGGGGAGTTTAAGTAAAATCTCTCATTTTAAAATGTTGACTCAAATAGTTTTAAAACAGTGGGAGAGTAAAATAAAACAAATCTGTGGGCTGAGTCTGACCTGTGGGTCGCTAGTTTGCAACCACAGTCTAAGAAAAGCTCCCTCTTGAAACACAAGGAGAAGGAAGTCTACGGCTCTGAGAAACATCCAGGAATCTCTCCGTGCCTCTGTCTCTGTCCTGGTCTCTCCCTACTCTCTATTTTACCTGCAAATATGTCAGGAGTTTTCTCTGAAAGGCAAGGACTCTTTAAGAACGTAACCTCAATACCATTATCAGACCTAAAAAATTAACAGTATTCCTTCAAATACCAGTACATTTCCCCTGTTGCCTCATATATACATATTTCACAATTTCTGTGTCCTAATGCAGCGGTTTCTAATCTTTTATCACTATGGGCCCCTAGGGAGTTATGTAAGATGTTTTTTCCCCAATCGTAACCCTCCCCCCCCCATGAATTTTAATGCAGTAGATATACTGTATGCTTCTTTATGTACTGCGGCCCTTTGGAGGGCCACAAAACATTATAATAGCTAAGATTTTTCCACCCCCCAAGGAGCAATTTTTGCTCCGTTAGGGGTGATTCCTCCTTGAAAATGCATGCTCTAATGGGATCCAAAAATGGCACAGATCATACTGTAACAACTGTTGATGTGTTCTCCTAAATCCCTTTTAAGTTTCTCCCTCCAGCTTTCAATTTCTAAAACCAACTTTTTTGTCGTTGTGGAAATGTGCCCCCGCCCCCACAGTCCACCTTTGCTGACCGCAGCCTCGGGCGTTGTTTGACTTGTTCCTCTGTCCCCACACTCCCCGTGCATTGCTGGCTGGACCCGGTGGAGGCTGAGTCAGTAGGAGGATTCATCTTTTATTTTCTTTCTTTTGCAAGACTGTCTCTGCTTTTTAATGAGAGCAGACATTGATGATCATGGCCTGGATCCATTAATTCATTAGGAGTTTCTCTCCTTAAGTAAATGGTTTCTATGAGTTAATTCCTCAAAGGGCTGAAAACATTAGCATTTCATAAGGGTTTATCCATTGCACTCCCTGCAAAGAATATTTTAAACGGGCTTAATCTACAACACAAAGGCTCTACTGTAGTTAAAATTTCAATTCTGGTGGCTTCTGGAAGGCAGTGAGATAATATGTGTGACATTCATGCATTTCATAGCCCTCTACAAATATAAGGGGAAAGGATGACCAGCCAGAGAAAGCCCGTACTTCTGCCTTCTCTCCCTCCTTTCCTCCACTAACAAGTACTTTCTAAGCACCTATCACATGCTGGACCTGCCCGGGGCAGTGGGACCAAAGCTTGGGCTCGCTGGTGAGGGGCTTGAGCTCCCTGAGTGGCCCTGCCCCTTCGCTGCAGCTCAGCCGGGGACTGCCTTCTCTTGCCCTGACTTCTTCTGTGGCGTGAACAGCAGCAAAAGCACACTCGCCACTTGGCCCGGGATCTGGGGCATGCTTCGGGAAGAGCTCTGGCTTCGAGTTAGGCAGGAACTAGTGACAGTGGTTTGTTGTGAGACGAAGGACTGGCAGTCCCTGGCTCGTGCCCACCCACATCCCTCACACTCAAATGTCCTCCCAGGGATCGCCAAGTAGCTGCTGGAAACCCTGTTTTGTCCTTATTTTAGCCACTTCTAACTTCCTGTCCCTCCCCACTCACAGATGCCGGGGGTGAGGTCGGGGTGGGGGGTGGAGGGCCTGAGATCCACACTCAGCTCCAAACAAGGACAGCTGTGAGCCTGGTCCTGGTCTCTCCAGCTCCAGCACTCTGTTCTCACCAGTTGCCTTCTCCTTAAAATAGGACCCCAGCTTCCACCCGCCACCCCAAGGAAGAATCTGCTGAGCGAACCCTTTAGGGACAGGCATTCAAGAAGTATCTTCAAGGTTATTTTCGAAGGGGAAGAGGAAAAGCTCTTTTAAGAGCCAAGCGCAAGTTTGGAAGGGAAATAAGTCTGGCAGAGCTGGTTGAAGTGTGATCTTTAACAGAAGCCAGACTACCGGGCAGGGCTCAGCCAAAGCCTTGCTTCCCGTGCTAATTAAGCAGCATCCTTGAGCGGGGGGAGGAAATGTGAGACTCTGAGCGGCGCTCAGAACGGGGACCTGCCTTCCTCCCGGAGCTGGTGTCTCTGGATCTCTAGTGGGCGCTCAGAACCAACTCTGCAAACACATGAAAACCAAGTGGGATCATGAGTACAGCCGAGTGAAGGACTGTTTTTATTAAGGTGAATTTTTCTCTTGACCTTGGACGGTGACGGTGGGGTGAAAGACACAGGAGGGAAAGGAATATCACGTGCCAAATACTTTCCAAATGTGGATCTTGTTTAGTTCCCAGAACCCTTACATGAAGTAGGAATTTTGTTTGTCAGACTCCGGAATTTCCTTTTGATTTTACACATTCCAGAAACATACTGGATGGGGTGCTAGAAAGCCCTCCCAGACAGCTCCCAGACAGCCCCCCCCCACCACCACCCCCGTCTGTTCACTTCTGACTCACTCACTCCATGAATATGTATTGAGCGCCGGCCGACGAGGACACTGACTGGAGTTCAGAGGCAAGGGCTTACAAGCCGGATGACCTTTGGCGAGGCACTTACCTCTCTGGACTTTCACTTCTTTATGTGTAAAACCAGGATAATAGCATGGCTTTGTGACCTGCTGTGAGGATGACCTGAGAACCTGGCACATAAAAGGGACACAGTGAAGCAGCAGGTCAGGACCACCCGACCTGAGTTTTCTTTACTGTGTTGATCAGGATTCCTACCTGGACCATATCACCCCCTGGGGGGCATTTGGGAAATGGGGGCAGCACATGCATTTGGGGGAGGGGCAAGGATGCTTGGGTCCTGCCATGGGCACCAAGGTCCTCACAGCAAGGCGCAGGAAGACTTTCTGCGTCCCTGCGGGCTCTCGGGTTAGACAGCACAAATACAAATCAGTAAGACTTTTAATAAGATATTTTAATAAGGAAAAGCTTTCACAAGGCACTATGTGAAATCCTACTAATTCAGGAGAAGCTTCCCACGGAGATAGAGGCTTCAGTGGGAGAAAAATTCTGTCTAGAGATTACTGACCAATTTCTCTTGTACGTGCATCTAACGCAAAGCCTATCATAGCATCTCCAACCTCACCCGCAGTTGAAGAGGGCTCCAGCCAGGCGTGCAGTCACAGCAAACGCAGTCACTCCCTGCGACTGCATAGTCCTTGTAACAGAAGAACCAAACTGTGTTAAATTAGTGGAGATACATGGAACGCAGAAATCTCACTCATTTCATTACTAGAAATTTCAAAAATAATCAAAATTATTGCCATTCAAAATAATTTTAAATATTCTCGCAGCCTAAGGAGAAGACACCTACAATCTAGAACTTACACATTAAAAATTCTATTTTGCGGTTGCTCGTCATTTTTCACTTTTCCTCTGACAGAGCTTTCCATCCACCACACAACTTTTCTACAGCTCTTGTGTTGTTATTATTTTTCTTTTCCATCCCATGCCCTGTGTCTGTCTCCTCTGCAAGGACACAGATTTCCAGGTCTCTGAGATGCCTGCGTGCCTTGGTACGCCCTGAAATTTCAAGTCAGGAGATGTTTTCTGGGACCCTTCGTCACAACCCTGTCACCTGTCACAACACAGGGAATTACCTGGATGCCCCCCTTATAAAGGAGGCCCAGCTTGTTTGGGAGACCTCATACTTCCTCACTTTCTCCCTTTGCTTGGCATGTTCATCAAACTTCTATTAAGGTTGTCTCCCTTCCTCTTATCCCACATAAATAAGTCGGGTCCGTTTACACTCACCCTAACACTGGTGTTTAACGTAAGGCCCACTCTGCCTCGGCCCCTTCACTTCTCTGCACTGCTTGTGCTTTCTGGAAGGCATCTTGTCCCTCTTTAATCCACATTTACACACTGTAAATAGGAGCCAGTGGCTGACTGTCGGGTCACTTCACCATGTCTTCTCATGTACTCAGGCCTGAGCACTTACGTGTTGAAATATGTACTATTGTGCCATGAATTATTTCCTGTTATACTGTGGGTGGGAGATTTCATATTTGTATATATTTAAATCATGTGTGGAGGTATGTCATATATCTAAAATTTCAGGATGGTAAAAGGAACACTTAAAAATTGTAAAATGTGCCTTCACTCCAAGAGCTAATTCTTCATTTTGGCACAGATCGGATAGGCAGTGACACACTTTCCTGATTCACTTTCGAATGTTTATGATAAAAGAGGGTGTGGCAGGTAAGAGGGCTGGGAGCCCTGGATCTGGGCGAGTCCTGTTGCATCCGTCTCCCAGTGATGGAGACTCAGCCTGGGCAGGGCGTCCCCCGGGGCGTCCCCTCCCGGCCCCACTCCACCCGCCCTCCGAAGTGACAGGCTCCCAGCCACCCTCCCTGCTCACCCCCGGGCACGGAGGGTGTCAGACAGACACACGGAGCCCTCACGTTTGGAGAAGACATGCTCACCGCCTCTTGGGAGGCTCAGCGGTCGAAGGATCCGGACAGCTTCTCACCTCGAGCCTCCGCCTCGTTACCTCCATGCATTTTGGGGTCTAACAGTGGCTGAGGCAGGAGGGATGATTTGCTGGGTGCGTCCCAACCGGCAGTGTCTGGAGGACCATCATCCGATTTTTGCCACTTCCTGCCCATGCCGTGAGGAGGGTGTTAAGAGCATAGAATCTGGATCTGGGCGGCCGAGGTTCAAATCCTCACTCTACCCGCTACTGTGTGACCACAGGCCAATTACTTAGTCCCTCTGTACCTCTGTTTCTCCATCTGTAAAATGGGTGTAACAATGGCACCTACCTTACAGGATTGTTATAAGCTTTTAATGAATTAATCCATGAAGAGCAAGTCAGCATTACACGATTGCTGGATACACATTGCTAATTAATATTTTCTTGAGATAGTTCACTTTTTAAAAAAACTTAAGTTTAGCTGCACTCTAAGAAATAATTCTCCATAACAGCACAGACTGGATATGCCAGTTATCCATTTTTCTCATTCACTTTGGAGTAAACGCATGACTATTAAAGTGCAGGCGGTCAGTGTGCACTACACACCCGGGGAGGGCACATTGGGCCGGTTCCTCCCACCCCAGAAGGGAAGGCCCATCTCCATCCCCAGCATCCAGGGTCTGGGGCAGGGCTGGTGCTACCGGGTAATTCTTGGGTAACTGATTTGACAGTTGAGGAAACTGAGTCCTAGGGCTTGTCCAAGGCCCCTGCCAGCATCCCGCTCCACTGCCTGCAGCTGGCCCGCCCAGCCGTGGGGGACCGACGCCTCTGGAGTCATCACCACTGCTCTCCAGAGCCAGACTGTGATTGCTTTTTTGCTGAAGTCGTGCGTTTTGGAGCTATTTGGCTTGTCTCACACCCGCCCCTAGTGGGGCTGGCTGTGGAAATCTCGCTCTGGCAGATAATTAACATTTCAAGTGAGTGATGAGCCAGGAGGCCTGCATCTTCTGCCCAGGAGATGTGCCAGTGGGCTGGGCAAGAGGCCACAGCTGCATGGCCAGGGCGAGGGCCCGAGGGCACACGGAGCTGCCCCGACCTCCTCGCCGGCCCTTCTACCCTCTGCTGGGCCCCCCAGGCTGCAGCCTTCTCTCACCTGCCGGGGCTCCTTACGTCCCATCCAGCCTGCACACAGCCCTTTCCAAACCAGAGGACTCTGTCGTTCCTGACGAATGCCCCTTGGCGGCTCCCCCCAGCCCACCCCAGGGGTTCTCCAGATGAGGCCCGGACCAGCCCATCGCCCTGGAACTTGTTAGAAACGCATATTTTGGCCACACTCCTGACCTACTGACTCAGGGACTCGGGGTGGTGCCCAGAAGTCTGTGTTTAACAAGCTCCCAGGGCATCCTGATGCTCGCTGCAGGGAGAGAACCAGTGGCCCAAAGGTCCAGCCTTATCAGCCGGGCATCCAGGGGCTCGGGATCTGGGACAGGCCCTGCCTGCGGGGCTCACCCTGGGCTCTAGCCGGACTTGCGGCAGCGTCTGCACTGGCGCCTACTCCATGTCCGCAGGCGAGTCCCTCTCCTCGTGGTGCCTTGCCTTCTGCCTGCGCCATTACGCACAGGAGTGTTGAAACTTCAAAGGGGACAGCCATGTAGGGTGGCAGTTCAGTGCCTGGCACGGAACAATTCAACGATGACTATTGAACAACTACCGTGTGCCGGGTGTTGTTTTAGGCATTTGGGAGAAATCTAGGAACAAAGCAGATTAAGATCCCTGCCTTCATGGGGCATATATTCCACCTGGGGAAATACAGACTACAAGCAAAAAACTCAATAAATTAGCACATTACACAGGATTTTAGAAGACGAAGGTGCGTGGCAGGTGCGGTGGTGTGGTTCTGCTGTTACACAGAGCAGTGGGGGAAACAGCTGTGAGCAAGGGCTTGAAGGAAGTGAGGCATTAGCCAGCAGATGTCAGCGAAGGGCGTCCTGGCAGAGGCCCTGGGAAGGGAGGGCACATGCCTGGGTTGTTGGAGCAACGGCCAGGCGGCCAACGGCTGGAGGGAGCGAGAGGGGAGTGTGGTACAGCCGGGTCAGACAGGCACTGGACCCCACCTCATAGGCCAGGTAGGCCCCGACTTAGAATGAGGGCTTTCATCTGTGTGCAATGGGAGCCATGGGGAGTTTTTAAGTGAAAAATTACATTGATCAGACTTACATTTACAGAGGCTCACCAGGATTGCTGTGCTAAGAAAGGTCTGTCTGGGGCCAAGGGCAGTGGTAGTTGGGGCCACGGGGCTACTGTAGATCCAAGACAGAGAAGATGGCAGCGGCTTGGGCCAATGGCCCAAAGTCCTGGGATCCTGGGTAGATTTCAGTAGAAGCAATAGGATGTTCTGACAGATGGGATGTGGAGTGTGAAAGGCAGCGGGGATTCAGGGCTGCTGCCAAGGTTCTGGCTGAGCCGGTGGGAGGAGGGAGTGGCCGCACACGAGAGGGGGCTGTCGGGGGGCGTGTGTTGTGAGGGAAGATCTGAGTTAGGTTTAGACAGTTTGAGTTTATTTGTCTATGAGGTAACCAGTGGAGATTCTGAGAGGGAGGTTAGAAAGTGAGGCCGAGCTCGGGAAAGTGCTCTGAACCTGAACTTGGGACTTGAAAGACACAGATGACATCTAAAGCCATGAGTCCTGCTGAGAGCTCCATTGGGGGGATGTTGATGGAGAAGAAAGCGACCCAGGACTGAGCCCTGGAGTCCAGGAACATTTGGAGGGAGGGAAAGGAGGTCCTTAGAGCAAAGGACACTGAGAAGAGAGACCAGAGGGCTCAGAGGACCAGGAGAGCGGTGACGCATTTCCAGGAGGCCGGGGTGACACTTCGTGCCAGACGAGGCCACAGGTCCACAAGAGGAGGCTGGAGATGCAGGCTGGGACCTGGCCACGTGGAGTTCCTTGTGACCTTGGCAGAAGGGTTTTGTTGAGAGTAGGGGTTAAAGCCTGACGGAAGCGGTGTAAGGTGGGCGGGAGAATTGAAACCTCGAGCACAGAGAGCAAGAGCTTCGCTGCAGAGAGGAGCAGAGAAACGGAGAGGTAGCTGGAGGTGGGGTGGGTGGGGAAGTGAGATCCACACAGTAGAACCACCAGGGGTGTATTTGCAAGATAGACATATGGAGGCCATGATTTAGCAGTGATGGTGCCAAGCGGGGGCTGAGTGCGGCCGGCGGGAGTGTGGGTGGGTGGGTGGAGGGGGGAATCTCCAGCCTCCACTCTCATAGCTCCACCCGCTCCCCACGACCTCGGCACACCGCACGCAGCCTCAGTGGAAACGTTCGCCTGCTCAGCAGACACAGCAAATTCAATAAAGTTCAGGGTGGGGCCTGGGCGTGTGCATTTTTATCAGCTGCTCAGGTCATTCTAGTAAGTACGGCCAGTGGTCTAGAACTTTCTCTGCCTGGCAAACCTCTGCTCCTCCTTCGATGCCCAGTTGAGCTGGGAAAGCGTCCTTAGGTATTTTTTGAGGCAGGAAAGTCAAGGGCAGATGTGTGGGGGTGAGGGGAGGGTGTCCGGGGAAGACAGGAGACACGGTCCCTCCTTCAGTAGCTGGGGACGCTCAGAGAATGGGGAGAGGTGTTGGGTGTAAACATAATGTCTAGCAGACCCTTTGGGGTTATCTGATCCTCTAGGGGTCTGTGCCCTTCATGGTCTGGGATGGACCTGTTTCACAGCTCTGTAAGGTGCAGAAAACTGCGAGGGAAGCAAATGATTCCTGTCGATAGCAATGCAGACGAACTTTGCCCTGGAGCTTCCACAGACTCCTGCTCTGCGGAAGGCCAGGTGGTCACTCACTAACAAGTTCTTGGCAGCATTCGTGATCACCTCTTCAAGGCTCTGTTCCTTGGATTCTCCTTAAAGCTGCAGCAATATCTTCCTGCTCCCTCACCATTATTGAGCTAAATATATCTTCGACATTTGTTCATTCTGTGTTTGTATGGCAGTCCTGACTTTATCTTTTAAAAAAAGATCCACTAACAGTTGCTTACTATGATGGCTGGCGCAGTCTGTGACGGGTAAGGAATGGAGGTGAGGGTGAAGGGAGAGGACACAGAGAGCGTTTGTTTTGCAAGGGATAAAATCCCATCCAATCTAGTCCAGCTAAAGGGTTTTGCTGGAAAGATCCAGGCTCCTCTTATGAAACCCAGGGTAGGCAGAATGGCCAGGCCTCACCTAAGCTAGGGAGGGGGTGGGGAACAAAGTTCAGCTGCATGGAACAAAAATAAACTGAGGTTTCTTTCTCATACAAAAGAGCTATAGCAGTCAGAAGCTCAGGACCAGGATGACAGCTTCTCAAAGTCAGAGAGGACTCTGGCTCCTCCTGTTTTTCTGCTCTGTAATCCTCAGCACACTTCTATGCTCAAAGTCACTTCAGTGTCTAATAGGATTGCTAAAGCTCCAGCTATCACTTCTGTCTTCCAAGCATCAGGAAGGAGAAAATAAAGAAGGACTTACTTCCTCCTTTTTAAGAAAACTTCCAGGTAGTCCCACACAATGTCTCTTGCCCACACAACACTGCAGCTGGCCAGAACTTAGTCACACGACCACATCTAAATGCAAAGGAGCCTGGGAAATGAGGCTCATTGCAGCAAAATTAAAAACTCAGATCGTAGCTGGAATCCAGCCTGCAGATATATTTTGGTTGGCCTTGACAATTTAGATTTTTTTTTTTTAAAGATTGGTACCTGAGCTAACATCTGTTGCCAATATTCCTTTTTTTTTTTTTTTCTTCATTCTTCTGCCCAAAGCTCCCTGGTACATAGTTGTATATACTGGCTGTAGGTCCTTCTAGTTGGGCTATGTGGGACGCTGCCTCAGCACGTCATGTCAGTGCCATGTCCGTGCTCAGGATTCGAACCAGTAAAACCCTGGGCCACTGAAGCAGAGCACGTGAACTTAACCACTTGGCCACGGGGCTGGCTCCTAGAATTTTTAAAAACACGATCAGGGGGCTGGCCTGGTGGCATAGTGGTTAAGTTTGCGTGCTCCACTTTGGCGGCCTGGGGTTTACAAGTTCGGATCCTGGACACAGACCTAGCACCACTCATTAATTCATGCTGTGCCGCCATCCCACATAAAATGGAGGAAGAGTGACACAGATGTTAGCTCAGGGCCAATCTTCCTCACCAAAAAAATCATGATCAGACATTTAAATATTATAAGATTTGACATTTTTAAAAAATCCAGATTTCCGGCTTCTCTTACAAACATTGGGGCTGACAATCCTGGGCTCACAGTCTGCATGGGAGCCTCTGGCTGGAACAGAGAGGTTGCCTTTCGCTGGGCCTTGCTCTCCAGTTTGCCCCACCCTGTCAGGCTGTTTACAGGCCCATAACTCTGAACTACAGCCTTTTTAAAGGAGACTGTGATGGGCCCAGCTCACCTGGTTACAGAAGAGCTGTCCTTGGAACTGTATCCACTCCTGGCCAGTCAGTGCTGGCGGTTAGTGGAGGAGGTTGGGGGCCTAGGGGCAGTTGTCTAGATTGGGCTGTTAGCACCGCCAAACCTGTCTATTATGGATGGTAATCCATCTGCGCTGGCACCTTGGGAACTCCAGCAAAACAGGGCCAGCTGCCAGAGCCTTGAGCTGCCCCTTAGTGAGCACCTTCTGAGTGCTGCCTCTATTGAACTCCAAACCCCATTTTTAGGCTTTCTCGAAGTGCAGCCCGGGGCCCTCCTGCACCAGCATCGCCTGGGAGCATGTTAAACTGTCAGCTCCTAGGCTGCATTCCAGAACTCCGAATCAGACTCTCTGGGTGTGGGGCCAAGGATTCTGCATTTCGGCAGACGCCCGGGTAACTCTGACGCTGCATTTTGGGTGACTGCCTGATGTCAGCCCTGCAGCTCGGAGCATGGGCCGGGGTCTGTTCCCCGTGGCTGTCCAGGGAAGGCAGAGAAGCTGTGGAGGCTCTTTAATCAGGTGGCCGCTGGACCCTGCAGGGCTCTTGTCTGAAAGGCAGTTTGAGGCCACCAGGGGCATCTCCCGCCCGCGAGGGCACCCCTGGGCTACAGAGGGGTCTTCTCTGAACTCTCTGCTTCATTTAGGTGGGGGGAGGTGGGAGGGGAGATGGCCCGTGCCGGGAAGATGAGGAGTCACAGCTGGGTCCACTCCTTACTTGCCCTGGACAAGCCGCTTCCTCCTTGAGGCCCTGCCCGCGTCCCCCTCCGAAGTGGGTGGTCGTCAGCGTGATGGATGACAGCTGTTTTTATGTTGTTTAAATGCGATCAGTTTTTACCTTATCTATCCCCCTGCCCCCTCAGCTATTGTCCCATCCCCTTTCCTAGGGGGAGCTGTCTCTACCGGCAGAGCCCAGGGCGTGGGTGGACCACCCACCCCGCCACCAGGATGGGCCAGTGAGAGTGGGAACCAGGGCTCTAGTCGAAACCCCCCAGAGGAAGGACATTCTCCTCCTTGGCTGGGAGTGGTGGGGATGTAGGCGGGTGGCCAGCTTGTTCCCACAAAGGGCAGTTCTGCCCGGGAAGGGAGTCAGTGTGGGGGAAAGCAGGGCTGGGTGGGCAGAGGCCGAGACAACGTCCGAGGACATCCTGGAAGCCCCTGGGTCCAGTCCAACCTCAGAGCCCGTCCGCTCCAGCATTACGCGCCTGTCGGTCCCCGTTTTTGCTGAAGTTAAACTTGGTGGGTTTTCCGAGGAATAGAAGGCCTGCGACAACCAGCCGCCACCAGCTGAAGCCTGTTTGCTGCCAAGCGTGTTATCGCTGCTTCGCCATCAGCACTTGATCTCTGTTCTGGATCTTCTTTGGCTTCTTAGAACTTACGCTAGATATTTGCTCTTTTTTTCCCTTTATGATTTCACTCCTTACTGCTGGTAGTTAAATGCTTGTGCAGGAAAAGGCGTGCTGCTTTCACCCAAGTAACGACTCGTTTCTAATTGGCTGGCTGGAATGCTGCCTTAGGAAATCAGTGGGAAACAAAGCAGGGCTTGATTAGCAATGTCTGCCATGGGAGCCGTAAACTAGTGCAAGTATGCATGTTACATCTGTCCCAGTGTGAATTATTCTTTTATTGATGTCAGTTGTTCCAAATCAATAAAAGGGAGTTATGATGGCTGTGTGCTCCATGGTTTCCCAAATTGGTGCCACTTCTCAGCCCAATTCAGAAATCGGAGCATGAGAAGATTTGTGGCCAGAGGTGACGGTGGCACTTGTGGTGGAGGGGAATCCGAAAAGGACTTGGGGCAGTGATCAGAGGCTCCATTCAGCCTTGGCCACTTGCTGAGTGATCCTGGGCAAATCACCTCCCCTCTCTGGGCACCAGGGGCTGTGTCTGCAATGAGAGAGAATGAACCAGGACTGGAGGAGGCCCTGTGATTTGTGTGCAAGAGGCACTGCCCGTGCTGTCCTGCCCCCGTACTTAATGCTCTGGTGACATCACATCGACTACTTGTCATTCCCAAATGCATTGTGTTTCATCTGTGCCTTTGAGGATGTTTGTCCTCCTGTGAGATGCCACCTTCACACACTTCTCATCATTCCTCAGCACCCTACTCAAATGGCCCCTCCTCCTCTCCAGGCAGAGGGCATCCAAGCTCCACTTGGGCTGATGTTGTCCCATGGCTGCATCTCCCTCCCAGCCCCCTGCCAGGCGGTGAGTTGCCTGAAGGCAGTGGAGGTCTGATTCAGCTCATGCCCCTGAGCTTGGCCTCTGACCTGGCACAGAGCATGTGTTTAGACAAGGTTTGTGGACTGAATTATTAGATGACCCTTTTTCAGAGGCATGAGGCTGCTGAGATACTGAGGGAAAGGCCAAAACCCCAATAAATTTAATACTCTATTTCTCCTCCCTCCCTCCCACCCTTCTTTCGTCACCCACAGAACTTCCGAGCAGAAAGCGGCTGTGAGATGCTCTTCTCTGCCTTCGGGGGTGACCCCTGACCCGGGGCTGGCCTGGCCTGACTGTGCTAGAGGGGGTGTGAGGCCCCAGCCTCCTGATGGGCCCTCGCCTCTGAGGCTGTGCAGCCAGGACCTTCCAAAGAGTCAGTCAGAGACACTGTTTATGCTAAAGCCCGTTGCTGTCTGAACTGCCTGCGAATTAGACTGGATGTGCTAAACGCATAATGAACCTGCCAAACCCTTTAATGCACTTGCAAGTGCTTATTGATTTCCTCACTGATTGCTTAGAATTTGCTGAGCTGATTTGGCTGTGTGACTTGGAAGGCATTTGGGAGAGACCTCCGTACTTTGTCACTCGACTCTCCCTGGGCTTTCAAATGAATACAGAATGATACATTAAAAAAGTGTCAGGATTGTGATCCAGATTATCTTCAACTCATGGCTTCACAGTCAATGCAGCCAAGTGTTTACTGAGCTCTGGTTATATGGCAGGCCCTGTGTGGGCTGCTGGGGTTTCGCTGATGAACAGGAGTATGTTTCTGACCTTGGTGGGCTCATAGTCTGTTGAGGGGCAGGAGTGGATGGACAAGCCCACAAGTGCTTTTACGATTCAGAGAGTGGGAACACGGAGGAGGAGCATATAAATTCATCTGTGAAGGTCAAAGGAACCTGCCCAGAGAATCTGAACTTTGAGCTGGGTCGTGAAAGACGTGCGGAGTTTCCTGGCAGGCTGGGTAGGGCAGTTGCTGGTGCTCTTGTCTGCCAGCTTCCCTCCTCCCTTCTTTGATAATGGGGCCCAGCTTTTCTCTGAGAACTCCCCTGCCCCATCCCGCGTCCCAAGAGGCCCTGGTGGTTGGAGCCAGCTGAGCCCCAGCCACGCCCCACAGACAGGGTGTGGGTCCTTCAGACCTTACTCCCAGGACTTTCTATTTGCCACGGCGTCTTACAGGACAGAAGACAGCTGGAACTGAGACATCCCAAGATGGTCCTTGAATTTCTACTGCCCCAACCTGGATTCCTTCCTTCCCGAATCTCAGTCTGAGCTGCTCCATAGCCGGGGTTGGTTTCTTTTGCTCATAATCAAAAACCCCTAAGTGACACCCTGGGTGTGAAGGGCCTTTCTCCTTACTCCCCCTGAGAAAGAATTGCTCCTTCCTCGCTGACACCACTATCCCACAGCCACACCTCTCTCAGGGCCATGTGCCCACACCCCGCATTTGTATCCCATCCCCAAGTTCTCCGCTGAGCTCTGAACTGTCTATCTAACTGCCCCACAGCATGGGTGCTCTGCTCGGATGCCTAAGACACATCCGAGACATGCCCCTCGATTCCCGCTGCCCTGCCCCCAACAACTGCCCCCCTCATCTCAGTGAACGGCCTCACCATCGACTCCTGAGCCTGAGCTCCTTGTCCTCTGTCTGCTTGGTCTCTCTCTACTGCCCAATCCTAATCCCAATCCATCCGCCAGTCCTGCTGGCTCTACACCCCGCCCTCACTCTCATTTGGAACCTGTCCTTTTCTTTCCATATTGACTCCACCAACCTAGACCAAGGCATCTTGGCCCCAGGCCCCTGTAATAGCTTCTTAAGTACAGTCTGAGACTCCACCCCCCTCTATGGCCTTCTGCCTAAAACCCTCCCAATGCATCCTATTGCACTTGAGATGCAATTCAAACTTCCCACTGTGGTCTGCCACATCCTGCTCCATTTGGCTCTTTCCCCCGTCTCTGGCCTCACTTCCTACCCCTCTTCCCTCATGTCCAGGCCATCGCCAGACAGGCCTTCCTGTTCCTGGAGCTGCGGAGCACTGGCAGCGCCCTCTGTGGGTGTGCTTCTCCCCCATCTTTCCCTGGTGGCTCCTTCTCATCATTCTGGATCAGAGTTTCAGCTCAAAGGTTGTCTCCTCTGTGAAGCCCACCTTGGTCACCCCAGGCACCTCTCTCTCCACCTCCAAGTGACTCTCTCACATTGTCCAGTTTTCTTTTTCTCATCAGACACATTGCTGTTCACTTGTTCAGTAGGCACTGAACAAGTGTCTTGCCCATTGGAATAAAGGCTCCAGCAGAGCAACATCTTGTCTGTTTGTCCACTGCTGTGTCATGTCACCTGCACATAGTGTGTGCTCAAATATTTCTGTTGTGCAAACGAGTGAGTGAACACACAAATCAATACCACGTATCTCAGTGCTTTGCATTCACCAGATTATTTTGTGCAACGGTCTCTCCTACAGACTGAGCTCCTTGAGGACAGGGACTGTGTCTGTTTTTAGTCTCAGTATCCCCAGCACCCAGCAGATAGCTGGCGCATGGTAGGTGCTCAATGAATGTGTGTTAAAAGAATGCAGAAGTGAATGGCACTCGTGGCAGAGGGAACAGGACAGGGAAAAGGGTGGAGGCATGGTTTGTATTGAGCAGATTTACACCCTGTTCTTGGAGAGGCACTAAGCACGACTGTTTTTACGGGATGAGGAGAGTGTGCATGCACACGCACAGTATTGCGGGAAATAGAGTTCCATCTGATAAAATTTTTGCAACAAACCCTCCCTTCTCATCTAAAGCAGCACTATAGAAATGATTTCCATGAATCAGAGTCCACAGGGAAAAAAGATGGGAGTCATGGATTCGCAGGAGAGGAGAAGGGCTGGGAGGGGAGGTTGAGATGTGATAAATGTCCAGACTTTCTAAGGTTGCAGGGTAAAAGCCACGTGCTGTTCTTCCAGGTCAAGGGTTCCCAAATGTCAGCCAGCAGTAGAGCCACCTGCAGATGGTGATCAACAGGCAGATGCCCAGGGCCCGTCCCCGGAGACTGGGATTCCCCGGTCTGAGCTGACTCACAGATGTCCCGTAAATCTGTATGTTGACAGTCGCCCCCTGTTGATTCTGCACAGGTGGTCAGTGACCCTCCGGCCAGAGAAATGCTGAGCTAAACCAAACCGTATCTGATGCCTCGAATTCTCTCCGTAACTTCACCTCTGAAGGCCTTTCTTCCCGCCTGTGATACCCCCAGTGATGGGAGCTCACTGTCTTTGCACATTTAAGACTGCTAGGAAGTTTTATTCCTATTGTGTGTGCGTCGAGGGGAGAATGCCATTCGAGGCAGAAGGTACAGCATATACAAAAGCTTCTAAGAAGGAAAATTGCTGGTTTGTTGGAGAAGGACGAGTGATATGAAGCCAGATCAGCGAGGCCTGGGGTGCCAACTGGCGGAGTTTGGACGTTATTACTAGACACAGGGGTCTTGTTGAAGAGTTTTCAGCCAAGAACGCCTTACTTAAACCAGCATAGTGGGGTATGATTACTGTTTGGCATGGCTTGATCCAGGACCCTATTTCTTTCTCTCCCCTTCTCTAGGCTCTGCTTCCTCACTGTTGACTCCATTACCAAGCCTCATATCACAAGATGGCTACAGCAACTCCAGCCCTTCCACCTTCTTTCTTGTTCCTCTCTACATGGAAAGAGCTACAGTATATTTCTTAAATCTGCAGAAAGAGTCTAAGGGCATCTCATTGGCTCTAACTGGATCAGGTGCTCATCTCTGACCAGTCACCTGACTAAAGGAATATGACATTCTGATTGGCCAGGCTTAAGTCACATGTCTGGGGAAGCAGGGATAGAGTCAACTTTACTGGAAACAAAGGGCTGCCCGTGGAGGGTAGGTGGTTCCTAGATGGAGGTTTGATGAGTCAATTTAGAATGATGTAGTCAATGTCTACGGAGAACTGCTCTGCTCTTAGCTGTGTGTACTGGATGAAGCAGAGGTGGGAGCCCGTCCATGCAAGGAAACCTGGTGCTGCCCAAGGGGAGGGTGCGGGTTAAGACAGTGGGGCGGCAGAGGAGGAACATTTGGAAGGAGACAGACCAGAGTGCACAGTGCTTAGAGGGTCAAGTCCTGGCCCAGCCATTTACTTCTTGGGCGGCTCTAGGCATGTTGCTCATTTCTCTGAGCCTCATTCTTCATCTCGAGAGTAGGACTTGAAATGTTTCCTTTAGAGAGTTGCCATAGGGAGCAGATGAACTTATGTTGTCCCAGGCACGTAATAATTACTCAATAAAAAGCAGCAATTACAATATTTCCTTGATTCTATGACAGCATTGACTGTAGATGAACCATGGATTTAATACGCTTTTGGGGAAGGAAAAAAAAAGCTGCTATGTCAATTGTAGGAAATACTCTGACTTCAGAAATGTTAAAACATAAAAAAGAAGTGTGTTTGAATTGAGGAAATGAACAATGGTGATGCTGCTGCTGCTGCTGCTGAAGATGATAAGGATGGTGGTGGTGATGATGATGATGGTGATGATGATGTTGATGATGATGAAGATGATGATAATTAATGATGGTGATGATGATGATGGTGGTGATTGGGGGGCAGGTGAACAGTCGGTAAGAGCACAGACTTGGAGTTGACAGAATTGCACATAAACCCTGGTTTTGGTATCCACTGGTTGCCTGATGTTGAGAAAACCATAAAAAATGACTCAACAGATGGTAGCTTTCCCTCTTTGCCCACTCTTTGCCTCAGTTTCCCTTTTCATTCTCTTTTCCCGTGACGCCAAACTTCATTATTTTTTGCCTTCCTTACATGTATTTGTATTCACCTACTTATCTACAATTTTTTTTTTTGGAGGAAGATTAGCCCTGAGCTAACTGCTGCCAACCCTCCTCTTTTTGCTGAGGAAGACTGGCCCTGAGCTAACATCCATGCCCATCTTCCTCTACTTTATATGTGGGACGCCTACCACAGCATGGTGTGCCAAGCGGTGCCATGTCCGCACCCGGGACCCGAACCGGCGAACCCCAGGCCACCGAAGCGGAACGTGTGCACTTAACCGCTGCACCACCAGGCTGGCCCCTACAATTTTTTAAATAATCCAAATGCTTTGGTAATTTAGTAAAATTCTTTCTAGAAAGTTATAAGGAAAAAAAAATCATCCATATTTCCTTCCCATCCCCTGAAAACAACTCTTTACCATTTTCCTAGATTTCCTTCCATCACATTTTCTGTGTACAGGTTTTCTTGTTGTTGGAGTTGTAATCATCCTGTAATTGCAATTTCATATCCTGCTCCCCTCCCGGTTATTGCCACCTCACCCTAAAGAGAATTTTAATGACCGTAATGTATTTCATCATGTGTCTGGAATTGGTTTACTTAATCAGTTGCTATTTTTGAACACTAAGTAGTTTCCAGTGTTGACAACATAGGGATGAAAAATTTTCCAGGAAAACTTCCATCGTATTTCTAATCACATCTTGAGAAACAATCTCGGATGTAGAAATATTGGGACAAGGGTTGGGGCACGTTTTCAGTTCTTCGTTGCCAATGTGTTTTTCAAAATAATTTTAACATGACGTGATCTTGTAGATATCTGTCAGGCCTATTTCAAATGTTTGACATGTACACAAATGCGTGTGCGCAAATGCACACGTGTGCACACGTTTAGCATTTGCCGTGAGTCCCCCCAAGGACACTAGATTTCGGCTTTAACGCTGAGGCCTCCCCCTTAAATCAGATGTGGCCTTGAAGCCTGAGGCCTTCCTTCCTCCCCCTTGCACAGTGCCATGTCCCCAGGCAGCTCCCTTAGGGCTTAAAGGACCATTTCCCTCCCAGGCTTTTGAGCCCCGCAAACCCTCCAGTGGGCACTGGGCTGGTGCCCTCACCAGGGAAATTGGCACCTGAAACACCTCTCCCACGGTGGAGGAAAATGCATTGGGATGTGAGAGTAAACACCAGAGTTCTTATATGTTTAAAACTTTTATTTTTGGTGAAAAATAACACATCTTCAGAAAAGTACATGCAATCAATACAAATGCACAGCTTAATGAATTGTTCTAGAATGAACATCCATGTAACCACCACCCAGGTCAAGAAATAACAAATGGTCAGTGCCCCCAGAAGCCTCCTGTCCCCCTTTCAGTTCCACCCCTCTCCGTCCCTGCTAAAGGCAACCCTGGTCCTGACTCTTGTGGTAATCACTTCGTTAATGTTCTTCACATTTCTATTACTTAGCTATGCATCCCTAAACACTCTAGTTTGATTTTGCCTGGTTTTGAGTTTTCCATAAATAAAGTGAAAAGTGTTTGTCCTCTTGTATCTGACTTCTTTAGCTCAAAAATACTTTTTTTTTTTTGGATGAGGAAGATTCACCCTGAGATAACATCTGTGCCAATCTTCCTCTATTTTGTATGTGGTCACTGTCACAGCCTGACTGACGAGTGTGTGGGTCTGCACCTGGAATCCGAACCCGCCAAACCAGGCCGCTGAAGCAGAGCGTGTGGAACTGTAAACAACTCAGCCATGGGGCTGGCCCCTCAAAAATAAGCTTTTGCCATTTTTGTTGCTGCGTATTATTCCATTGTGTGAGTGTACCACAATGTATACAGTCATTCTACCAGGAATCTGCAAACTACAACCCACGGGCCAAATCCAACTCGACCCCTATGGGTTGTAAATAAAGTTTTATTAGAACGCAGCCACACCCGTTCTTTTGTATGTTCTCTAGGGCTGTTTTCGCTCTACAACAGCAGAGTCGAGTAGCTGTGGCAGAGTGTCTGCCCCATAGAGCCTAAATATTTACTATCTGGCGTTTTGCAGAAAAAATTTGCTAACTTCTCCAGTGGATGGCCAGTTGGTTGTCTCCCTGTTTGGTGTTATCGGTTACTCCATGCAGCCATCATTATTCCGTGCATCCCGGTATGTGGTGCCCAAGGTTTCCAGGGTGGACACTTAAGAGTGGAATTGTTGGTTCACATGATATACACACCTTCAAGTGTCCTAGATAATGCCAAACTGTTGCAAAGTGGGGGTACCAATGTCCACTCCTCCCCTGCGTGTAAGAGCTCCTATTGCTTCACACCCTCCCAATACTCGTATGGTCCGACTTTAAGTTTTGTTCATCTGACAGGTGTGAGTTAGTATCTTGCTTTAATTCACACCCCTCAACAACTGAGGTGGTCGAACGCTCTTTCATTTGTGTTTTGGTTCCTTATGTTTCTTCTTCTGTGAATTTCTTGTTCATTTTACATTTGGTTATTTGCTTTTTTCTTCTTAAGAGGAATTCTTTTATAGTTTTATAGTATAGTATTATAATTTATATTAAATGTATATATTATATTTATATTACAGTAAATTATATTACATCCATAATTTACATAATACTATAATAATGATAGTCACTCTTTTGCGTGTTGAGTGTCTTGCAGATAACTTCTCCCCGCCTTTGACTAATTGTTCCACTTTGTTGTTGGTCATTTGTACCCAGAAGTTTGAAATCTTAATCAAATCCACTCCTTTCCTTTGTAGTTTTGTGCTTTTTATATCTTATTCAAAAAAGTTTCTCCTATCCTGATGTTGAAGGAAATTTTCCCATAATTCCCTCTAAAGTTTTTCCCGCAGGAGCCGTTATGGACCACGCACGTGTTAGCTCTTTAGACAGTTTTGTGGAGCAAAGGTTCACGCCCCCAGTGTAGTTGAGGACAGAGGTTCAGAGAGGTTGGTGACTCGCCCCAGCGGGCACAGCTGATAAGGCCTGCCTGCCTGCCGCACTCCCGGACGTCACCCCTGGCGCGCTCCTGTGGCCACAGGTCCTTCCTCTTCCACAGACCAGAGACGGGCACTCAGGGCTAGCTTCCTGACCAGCAGTGCTGTTTTAGTGCTGCACCGGCCGGGTGCAGACTGGCCTCAGGGCTCCGGGGCTCGGCTGTAGACAGCGGGTTCACTGTTGTCCCTGGTGGGGCCACGAAGGTAGACGCTTTTCCCAGAAGTGGGAGCCCTGCTTCCCTGTCTGCCTGGTCCTGCAGGAAAGCGCCCAGCCTCCATGCCCCCTGGAGGGCTCCCTTTCTGGGGGCCGTTGGGCCGGGGTCCTGAGGACTCGGCCTGGCTCGTGGTGGCCCCACCGGGTCATGGGGATGCATCAGACGTGGTTCCCGCCTTGACGCCTCTCTTTTTGGGCTGTGATTTGTGACGTAACCCCAAGTGCACAAGCGGCTGGGCCCCTCGTGGGGCTGCCTCTGATCACAGGGACCTAAACCCACAATTTCCTATGGGGTCCAGTATTCACATAGTCCCCTCAGACCGCAGAAAATATCCCTTGTACAATGAGATTTAACCTGTAAGAAAAGAAGCTACTATTTGGGCTCTATGTGCATCATCCCACAAGCTCCCGCAGGTGGTCCTCTGGGCTCTCATTCTATGGACAAGGAACAGAGACTCAGGACAGGGCGCAACTGGGCGCCAAGGACGCACCCCGGGTAGGTGGCAGGCGCATACCAGCTCTGTTATTCACTCGACACATCTGCTGCAGTCCTACTGTGCGCTGGGCTGGATCCCCATTCTCAGGGAGCTATGGCCTTGCAGGGGAGGGAGGTACGGGCCAGGCAGACGCACAGGCCCACGGCGCTGCTGCAGCCTGGGAAAGTGCCCTGAGGAGGAGACTGGGGACAAGTCCACTTCTAAAGGGCTGGTCGGGGAGGGCCTTTCCGAGGAGTGGACTGGGGGCTGATGGCTGACTGAGGGGGCAGGCCATGCAGAGATCTGTGGGGACCTTAATCTTGGCGGAGCTGACAGCAAAGGCCAGGCCCCAAAGCGGGAACAAGCCTGGGAGCTCAAGGAACAGAGAGGAGGTCAGTATGTCTGGACCACAGTGATGAAGGGGAAGTGGCCAAGGTGTGCAGGGGACAAACCACACAGGCCCCCATAGGCCACAGGAAGATTGAATTTGATGCCTAGTGCAACGGAAGCCACTGGAGCACATTACCTAGGGGAGCCAGGAAAGGAGATTGACATCTTAAAAGGAGTACGCTGGGCACTGTGTGGGTCAAGAAAGGGAGTGGCAGGCTAGTCTGCTGGCCATGGCTTCAGCTCAGGGTGACTGCTGGGACTAGAGCTGGCACAGTAGAAGTGTAGACAGGCTAGGCAGGGAGAGCCCCTGTGCCTCCCAGCGTCCTTTTTTGAAAAAATTGAGATATAATTCACATAATGTAAAAGTCACCATTTCTAAGTATACAATTCAGTGATTTTTAGTATATTCACAAGGTTGTGCAACCATCGCCACTAACTAATTCCAGGGCCTTTCTACCATCCCCAAAAGAAACCCCATACCCGTCAGCCATCACTCCCTATTTCCTCCTTCCCCTCCTCCCTGGTAATCACTAATCCCCATGGATTGGTCCATTCTGGACATATCACCTAAGTGAAAACCCACCATATATGGTCTTTTGTGTCTGGCTTCTTTCACTTAGCATAATGTTTTCAATTCATCCATGTTGTAGCATGAATTACAACTTCATTTCTGTTTATTGCCAAATAATTTCCCATTGTATGGACGTACCCAATTTTGTTTGTCAATTCACTATTTGATGGACATTGTGTTGTTTCCAGTTCTTGGCTATTATGAGCAATATTGCCATGAACATTTCTGTTCAAGCTTCTGAACATATATTTTCAATTCTCCTGAGTTTAGTCCTAGGAGTGAAATGGCTGGGTCATGTTTGATTCTATATTTAACTTTTCGAGGAACTGTCAGACTGTTTTCCAAAGCAGCTGGACCATTTTACACTTTCACCAGCAGCGTATGAGAATTCCAAGCTTCCACATCCTCATGAGCCAGCACTCATCATCCGTCTTTTTCATTCTAGCTATCCAAGCGAGTATGAAGTCGTATCTCATTGTGCTTTTTTTTTTTTTAAAGATTGGCACCTGAGCTAACAACTGTTGCCAATCTTTTTTTTTCTGCTTTTTCTCCCCAAATTCCCCCAGTACATAGTTGTATGTTTTAGTTGTGGGTCCTTCTAGTTGTGGTATGTGGGACACTGCCTCAGCGTGGCCTGACGAGTGGTGCCATGTCTGCACCCAGGATCCAAACCGGCGAAATCCTGGGCCACCAAAGCAGAGCGCGCAAACTTAACCACTTGGCCACTGGGCCGGCCCCCTCATTGTGATTTTTTTTTTATTAAGGTTATGAAAGTTAACATCCTTGTGAAATTACAGTTGTACATCATTATTAGTCATGTTGTAGGTACACCACTTCAACCCTAGTGCCCTTCCCCCACCCCCCTTTCCCCTGGCAACCACCAAGCAGTTCTCTTTGTCCATACGTTAACTACCACCCATGAGTGGAGTCATACAGAGTTCGTCTCTCTCTGTCTGGCTTATTTCACTCAACATAATACCCTTAAGGTCTATCCATGCTGTTGTGAATGGGACGAATTTGTCCTTTTTTATGGCTCAGTAGTATTCCATTGTGTATATATACCACATCTTCTTTATCCAATCATCAGTTGCTGGGCACTTAGGTTGGTTCCATGAGTTGGCTATTGTGAATAATGCTGCGATGAACATAGGGGTGCATGGGACTTTTGGAATTGCTGATTTCAGGTTCTTAGGATGGATACCCAGTAGTGGGATGGCTGGGTCATAAGGTATTTCTATTTTTAACTTTTTGAGGAATCTCCATACTGTTTTCCATAGTGGCTGCACCAGTTTGCATTCCCACCAACAGTGGATGAGGGTTCCCTTTTCTCCGCAGCCTCTCCTACATTTGTCACTCTTGGTTTTGGATATTTTTGCCATTCTAACAGGTGTAAGGTGATATCTTAGTGTAGTTTTGATTTGCATTTCCCTGATGATTAGTGATGATGAGCATCTTTTCATGTGTCTATTGGCCATCCATATATCTTCTTTGGAGAAATGTCTGTTCATGTCCCCTGCCCATTTTGTAATTGGGTTGTTTGATTTTTTATTGTTGAGTTGTGTGAGTTCTTTGTATATTACGGAGATTAACCCTTTGTCGGATAAATAACTTGTGAATATTTTTTCCCAATTAGTGTGTTGTTTTTTCATTCAATCTTGTTTTCCCTGCCTTGAAGGAGTTCTTTAGTCTGATGAAGTCCCATTTGTTTATTCTTTCTATTGTTTCCCTTATGTGAGGCGTTATGGTGTCCGAAAAGATTCTTTT
The DNA here is from genome assembly GCF_021613505.1 of Equus quagga. NCBI lineage: Eukaryota > Metazoa > Chordata > Mammalia > Perissodactyla > Equidae > Equus > Equus quagga. The sequence goes on from NC_060273.1 coordinate 48,502,054, forward strand.
GAAGCTGATGTCAAAGAGTGTACTGCCTATATTCTCTTCTAGAAGACTTATTGTTTCAGGCCTAATCTTTAGGTCTTTGATCCATTTTGAGTTTATTTTAGTAAATGGTGAAAAAGAATGGTTGATTTTCATTCTTTTACATGTGGCTGTCCAGTTTTACCAGCACCATTTGTTGAAGAGACTTTCTTTCCTCCGTTGTAGGCCCTCAGCTCCTTTGTCAAAGATTAGCTGTCCATAGAGGTGTGGTTTTATTTCTGGGCTTTCACTTCTGTTACATTGATCTGTGCACCTGTTTTTGTACCAATACCATGCTGTTTTGATTACTGTGGCTTTGTAGTATGTTTTGAAGTCAGGGATTGTGATGCCTCCAGCTTTGTTCTTCTTTCTCAGGATTTCTTTGGCAATTCAGGGTCTTTTGTTGCCCCATATGAATTTTAGGATTCTTTGTTCAATTTCTGTAAAGAATGACATTGGAATTCTGATTGGGATAGCGTTGAATCTGTAGATTGCTTTAGGTAGAATGGACATTTTAACTATGTTTATTCTTCCAATCCATGTGCATGGAATGTCTTTCCATCTCTTTATATCGTCGTCGATTTCTTTCAAGAAGGTCTTGTAGTTTTTGTTGTATAGATCTCTCACTTCCTTGGTTAAATTTATCCCAAGGTATTTTATTCTTTTTGTTGTGATCATGAATGGGATTGAGTTCTTGAGATCTTTTTCTGTTAGTTCATTGTTAGCATATAGAAATGCTACTGATTTATGTATGTTGATTTTATACCCTGCAAGTTTGCTGTAGTTGTTGATTGTTTCTAATAGTTTTTCTATGGATTCTTTGGGGTTTTCTATATATAAGATCATGTCATCTGCTAACAGCGAGAGTTTTACTTCTTCGTTGCCTATTTGGATTCCTTTTATTTATTTTTCCTGCCAAATTGCTCTGGCCAAAACCTCCAGTACTATGTTGAATAAGAGTGGTGAAATTGGGCACTCTTGTCTTGTTCCTGTTCTGAGAGGGATGGGTTTCAGTTTTTGTCCGTTGAGTATGATGTTGGCTGTGGGTTTGTCATATATGGCCTTTATTATGTTGAGCTACTTTCCTTCTATACCTATTTTATTGAGGGTTTTTATCATAAACGGATGTTGGATCTTGTCGAATGCTTTCTCTGCATCTATTGAGATGATCATGTGGTTTTTGTTTCTCGTTTTGTTAATGTAGTGAATCACGTTGATTGACTTGTGGATGTTGAACCATCCCTGTGTCCCTGGTATAAATCCCACTTGATCATGGTGAATAATCTTTTTGATGTATTGCTGTATTCAGTTTGCCAAAATTTTGTTGAGGATTTTTGCATCTACGTTCATCAGTGATATTGGCCTGTAGTTTTCCTTCTTTGTGTTGTCCTTGTCAGGTTTGGGGATCAGGGTGATGTTGGCTTCATAGAATGTATTAGGGAGTGCTCCATCTTCCTCAATTTTCTGGAATAGTTCGAGAAGGATGGGTATTAAATCTTCTTTGAATGTTTGGTAGAATTCTCCAGAGAAGCCATCTGGCCCTGGACTCTTATTTTTGGGGAGGTTTTTGATTACTGTTTCTATTTCTTTACTTGTGATTGGTCTATTCAGATTCTCTATTTCTTCCTGATTCAGTTTGGGTAGGTGGTATGAGTCTAGGAATTTATCCATTTCTTCTAGGTTGTTCACTTTGTTGGCATATAGTTTTTCATAGTATTCTCTTATGATCCTTTGTACTTCTTCAGTATCTGTTGTGATTTCTCCTCTCTCGTTTCTAATTTTATTTATTTATTTATTTATTTATCTAAGACTTCTCTCTTTTTTTTTTAGTGAGTCTGGCTAAGGGTTTGTCGATTTTGTTAATTTTTTCAAAGAACCGACTCTTTGTTTCATTGATCCTTTCTACTGTCTTTTTTGTTTCAATATCATTTATTTCTGCTCTAATTTTTATTATTTCCCTCCTTCTACTGACTTTGGGCTTTGTTTGTTCTTCTTTTTTCTAATTCCATTAGGCGTCATTTGAGGTTGTTTATGTAAGATTTTTCTTGCTTATTGAGGTGAGCCTGTGTTGCAATGAATTTCCCCTTAGGACTGCCTTTGCTGCGTCCCAAATAATTTCGTATGGTGTGTTTTCATTTTCATTTGTCTCCAGATAATGTTTGATTTCTTCTTTAATTTCTTCAATAATCCATTGTTTGTTCAGTAGCATGTTGTTTAGTCTCCACATTTTTGACCCTTTCCCAGCTTTATTCTTGTGGTTGATTTCTAGTTTCATAGCGTTATGATCAGAAAAGATGCTTGATATTATTTCAACACTCTTGAACTTATTGATGCTTGCTTTGTTTCCCAAGATATGGTCTATTCTTGAGAATGTTCCATGCACGCTTGAGAAGAATGTGTAACCTGCTGTTTTTGGATGAAGTGTCCTATATGTATCTATTAGGTCCATCTGATCTAATTTTTCATTTAATTTATAATTTCCTTGTCGATTTTCTGTCTGGATGATCTGTCCATTGGTGTTAATGGGGTTTTGACGTCCCCTACTATTGTATTGCTGTTGATGTCTCCTTTTAGTTTTGTTAATAGTTTCTTTACGAATTTTGGTGCTCCTGTGTTGGGTGCATATATATTTATAAGTGTTATGTCATCTTGGTGGAGCGTCCCTTTTATCATTATATACTGCCCCTCTTTGTCTTTCTTTATCTGTTTTGCTTTGAAGTCTACTTTGTCTGATATAAGTATGGCAACACCTGCTTTCTTTTGTTCATTATTAGCTTGGAGTGTTGTCTTCCATCCCTTCACTTTGAGTCTGTGTTTGTCTTTGGGGCTGAGGTGTGTTTCCTGGAGGCAGCATATTGTTGGGTCTTGTTCTTTGATCCATCCTGCCACTCTGTGCCTTTTGATTGGAGAGTTCAATCCATTCACGTTTAGAGTGATTATTGAAACGTGGGGGCCTACTGTTGCCATTTTATCACTTGTTTTCCAGTTCTTTTGCATTTTGTCCTGATGGAGAGCTGTTACTTTGTGTTATTGTCCGTCTGCTTATCTCCTTTGTTCTGGATTTTGTAACCCCTTTCCTTTTTTTGATTTTTCAGGAATGAGGTTCTTCCTGAGCATTTCTTGAAGAGGAGGTTTTGTGGCGATGAACTCCCTTAACTTTTGTTTATCTGGGAAAGTTTTTATTTCTCCATCATATTTGAAGGATATTTTCACTGGGTAGAGTATTCTTGGCTGCAGGTTTTTGTCCTTCAGAGTTTTGAATATTTCATTCCAATCTCTTCTAGCCTGTAAGGTCTCTCCTGAGAAATCTGCTGATAGCCTTATGGGGTTTCCTTTGTAAGTTATTTTCTTCTGCCTGGATGCCCTTAGTATTTTCTCTTTGTCGTTGACTTTTGCTAGTTTCACTACTATATGCATTGGGGTTGGTCTTCTTGCATTAATAAAGTTTGGAGATCTATTGGCTTCTGTCACATGAAGTTCCATCTCTCTTCCCAAGTTTGGAAAGTTCTCAGCTATTATTTCTTTGAACAGGCCTTCTGCCCCCTTCTCCTTCTCTTCTCCCTCTGGTATACCTATAATCCTTATGTTGCATCTCCTAATTGATTCGGATAATTCTCAGAGAGTTTCTTCATTTCTTTTTAGTTTTAGTTCTCTCTCCTCCTCTGTCTGCAGCATTTCTATATTCCTATCCTCCAAATTGCTAATTCTGTCCTCCATATTATCGACCCTACTGTTCAGAAAGTCCAGATTTTTCTTAATCTCCTCCATTCTGTTCTTCATCTCCAGTATTTCTAATTGGTTCTTCTTTATAGTGTCAAGCTCTTTTGTGACATAGCTCCTGAACTCCTTGAGTTGTCTATCTGAATTCTCTTTTAACTCGTTGAGTTTTTTAATAATGGCAGTTTTGAAATCATCGTCATTTAGGTTATAGATTTCATTGTCTTTGGGATTGTTTTCTGGGTGCTTATCATTTTCCTTCTGTTCTGGAGATTTAATATATTTTTTCATACTGCTTGATGGTGTGGATTTGTGCCTCCGCATAGGGATAGAGTTTAGTCGCTGCTTCCACTTGTTGCAACTGCTGTGTGTTGGGGGACAGCTGTTTAGACTGCACCAACCAGGAACCCTGTCAGCTGTTACTGACTGGACCTGGACCCCTCCTCGTAGTCACAGTGGTCCTGTGGGGTCCCTCGTCGGTTGTGGGGGCAATCGCAAGAGGGCCTCAGGCTGCTGGTGCCTACTGTTGCAGCCCACTTAGATGTGCTCCCTCTTTGTGGTCTGCAGCGGTGGTGTGGGCTTTCCCAGCAGTCAGGAGCAGGATCATCTATAATCGCCGCTTTGTCCCTAACAGAGCCCCCAAGATCACACTTGTCCACTATAGGTCCCAGCAGAGCTATGGGTATCTTCTGCAGTCTGTCGTTAGCTCACCTAGCTGTGCTGCTTTTGCCCCAGGGCCTTCCTGCCTTGCGATTGCCAGTTGGGACCTCTCCACTAGTGCTGTGCAGAGGCTTTTGCTGAGGCTGCTGTAGGAACCTGGAGATACCCCCTGGGCTACGTAGCTGTTTCACCGGAGCTCCACTCTGCCCCCACTCCACTCTCACGGGATCTCTGGGAGCCCCTTGCCTTGTCTGGGACACGACCAGAGTCCATGGGCCTGGCAGTAGCTTGTAAGCTGCTGCCTTGTGGGGAATTCTGCTCTAAGGAGCTTCCTGGTGTTCCAAATGCTGGGTGGGGCCTCCCTGCCAATGGCGAGCAGAGGCCCTCCCTACTGGGGGAGTGCAGGACCCCAAAGCGTCCCCCCAGGCTGCAGAGCCAGGTGTTGGAGCTCCACCCAGTCCCCAAGCACGTCCATGGGAAGTCCTGGCACCCCCTGCACCGACCCGTGCACCAGAGACCATGGGCCCAGCAGCAGCTGGTGGTCTGGTGCAGTGCCAGGGAATCCACCACCTGGGAGCTTCCCTTTGTTCTGGATTCTGGGCGGGGGACTCCCAGCTAATGGCAAGCAGAGGCTTTCCCTGCCAGGGGGTGCAGGACCCCGGAGCCTCCCCCCAAGCTGCAGAGCTGGGCACTGGAGCTCCAACCCTGTCCCTAAGCACATACACGGGAAGTCCAGGTGCCCCCTGCACCGACCCGTGCACTGGAGACCGTGGGCCCAGCAGCAGCTTGCGGTCTGGTGCCGTGCCGGGGAATCCGCCCGCCGGGAGCTTCCCTTTGTTCTGGATTCTGGGCAGAGCCTCCCTGCTAATGGTGAGCGGAGACATTCCCTGCTGGTGGGTGCGGGACCCTGGAGATTCCCCCTGGGCTTAGGTGTAATCGCAGGGGGCTTGAGTAGGGCTGTTGTCACCTGTTTCCACCGTCGCTCTGCTGGTGAGTGCACACTCCCGCCCTTGGTGTGTGGCGATGCTATGGGGAAGTCTGCTGGAAGAGAGCCTCCTGCAGGAACTAGGCTGTCTGGGGGTCGGGGGTTGGAGAGTTTTCACCTATTTCCACCTCCTCCTGGGGGGGAAGTCCATCCGCCTTCCGATGTATAGTAGTACGAGACTCTTAGGCGTCTTGAGATGCTATCTAGATATCCTTAGGTTGGCTCCCGTCTGGCCAGCTGAGAAGCTCCGCTGCTCCCAAAGGTGGCTTTTTTCCTCTCTGGCTGGAGTTACTGCCGCTTCTGCTTTCATCAGGACTGTCCCTCGTTGTGGGGGTTCTTTTTATCCAGTTTTCAATTTTCAATCCGGGGTGATTCTTCCTAAAATTGTTGTAACCTGGTTGTGTTTGTAGGAGGAGGCCAGTTCAACGTCTGCTCACAGTGCCATCTTGACGAGAACTCTCCCCCTCATTGTGATTTTGATTTGTGTTTCCCTGGTGACTAATGATGTTGGGCATTCTTTCATGTGCTTGTTGACCATTTATATATCTTCTCTGAAAAAATGTCTATTCAAGTCCTTCAGCCATTTTTTAATTGGATTATTTATATTTTTATTATTGAATTGTAAGAGTTCTTTATATGTTCTATATATGTCTCTCTCTTTTTTTTTTTTTAAAGATTGGCACCTGAACTAACAACTGTTGCCAATCTTTTCTTTTTCTTTTTCTACTTTATCTCCCCAAATCCCCTGGTACACAGATGTATATCTTCATTGCACCTCCTTCTAGTTGTGTCATGTGGGATGCCACCTCAATGTGGCCTGACGAGCAGTGCCATGTCTGCGCCCAGGATCCAAACTGGCGAAACCCTGGGCCACCACAGCAGAGTGTGCAGACTTGGGCCATGGGGCTGGCCCCTTTAAGTCTCTTATCAAATATATAATTTGCAAATATTTTCTCCCATTCTGTAGGTTGTCTTTTTGTTTTCTCAATAGTGTCTTTTGAAGCACCAAAATTCATAATTCTGGTGAAGTCCAATTTGCCTATTTTTGTTGTTGTTGTTGCTTGTGACTTTGGTGTCATATCTGAGAAATCACTGCCAATCCAAGATCACAAAGATTTACTCCTATGTTTTCTTCTAACAGTTTTATAGCTTGACACATATTTAGGTCTTTGGTCCATTTTGAGTTAATTTTTGTATATGGTGTGAGGCAGGGGTCCAACTTCATTTCTTTCCATCTGATATCTAGTTGTCCATATCTAGCACACTTTGTTGAAAAGACCATTCTTTCTCCATAACCCAGGGTCCTTGAGAGGACTTGATGAAAAACAAGAGAGGAAATGGTGCATAGAAGGAGGCTTCGCCAGGCCCCCCATCTCATGGAGCTCCTCCTGGTCCTGGGTCCTCCAAGTCACTCTCCATTCCTGGGGAGAGCACAGTTGACTAGAGAAATGAGCTCAGAATTCAATGGGAACGTCCTTGATGCTCAGGGCCTCAGAATGATGTCCCCAGACACTGGATGGGAAGATCTGCTGAGTCCAGCAGCCTCACTTTACTGGGGAAGCATCGGAGGCTCAGAGAGAGAGAGGACTTGCCCAAGGTCACAGCCATTAGCTGTGGCTGGGCCCAGAGCAGCCTCCGCACCCCTCAGGCTGCGACCTCTAAGCGAGCACAGAAACGGCCCTGCCTCTCCTGCAGACCCAGAGAGTCCCTGGGGCACCGGGCTACCTCTGAGGACTCTCGGGAAATGAGCTACTTCTTGGCATAGACTCAGCAGGAAATAGAATAATTAACACTAATCGCCACATGAAAAATGATTGCAGCTTTTAAAAATGCGAATGTTTAAGTCCTCTCTCTGGAAGGCTTGGAAGCAGCCCTCACTCTCAGGGCTCCCTGCATCCCCTCACCCCACCCTCAGTTCTCTCCATGGCTGGTGCCGCTGGGCACTCACAACAGTTCTCTGGGGAGGGGAGGCCTGGTGCCTGGTGGGATCACAGCTTTCCTAGAAGAGAGGCCTTAGAGGAGGCCCCACAGGAACACGCTGTCCTGGCCAGGAGGATGTAGGGCAGGGAGAGGAAGGTGTTTGGTGAAGAGAATAGAAGGCAGAGGGCAGAGATGGTTCTTCCAGCATCGTCGCTGGTCTGAGACTCAGTTTCCTCTTCTGTAAGATGGGGTATGTCCCCTGAGATTTGGCTGCAAGTAACAAAATACACAACAAAAGTGGTCTAAACATTGGTTTATTACCTCCTCACTTCACAAGAAGTCTGCAGGTCGATGGCTCCAGGTTTAATGCCCCAGCTCTGCTTGTCAGGACTTCCAGGCAGCCTCTCTGAGAATCTCTTTGCTTCTCTTCACGTTGGCAAGATGGCAGCCATGGTTCTCCAGTTAGTGGGGGGAAGATAGGCAATACTAGAAAGCAAGCACATGCTGAATGCGACGTGTGGTGAATGCCATGAAGATGGGCAGAGCACAGTGACAGAGAGCAACAGGGGTTTCTACTCACAGAGGTGTCAGAGGAGATGTCTCTGAGGCTCCCGTTTAGGCGAAGGCACGGAGTAAGAGAAGGAGCCGGGTGTGAGATTGGCTGCGGAGGAGAGACTCAGGCATTTACACAGCACGTACAAGGTCCCTGATGCAGAAACAGCTCAGCTTCTCACCTCCTCAGCTTGCGACAAGTAAATTGGTGCCACCAGGGGCCATCACAAACAGCACACTACCAGGAGCACTGAAGTCTGGTGCGGGTACCCAGTTCTAAACTGGCCATCCAGGGGGTTCAGAACACATGGTGTTAACTTCCAAGTGATAACAACAAACATTTTTAGCGTGCAATCAACAGTCCAGATGAGAGCAAGGAATCTCTGGGAATAAGATCTCATGGAAACACCAGTTCTCCAGTCTCCTTGCTCCTCTTGTCCTCCTACAGTTTACTCTCCAACCTGAAACCAGAGAGATATTATAAAAACATCAAAGAAATAATGTCATTCCTTTGCTCAAGGCCCTCCAATGGCTTCCCATTGCACTAGAACTAAACCCAGACCCCTTCCCATGACTGGTAAGACCCTGCCCCATCCATCTCCTTGCTATTTCTCTGATCCCTTCTTTTATAAACCCCCTCACTCACTCGGTTCCCCCCTTCTGGTCTACTTGCTGTTCTTGGAGTCTGCCAAGGTAGCCCTGCCTCAGGACCTTTTCACATGCTGCTCCCTCTGCCTGGAATCTTCTTCCCCAGAGATCCACATGGCTCACTTCCTCACATCAGTCAGGTCTCTGCTCCAGTGTCACCTCCTCAGAGTCACTCTCTATCACCTTGCCCTGCTACGTCACAGTCACAGACTTGTCTATACATTGTCAGCTTCATCAGAGCGGAGACTTTGACATATTCTGTGTCCCCGCACCCAGACAGTGCCTGGCACATGGTAGGGACTCAATAAATATTTGTTAAATGAATAAATAAAAGACAGTAGACCCAAGTTTGAGATCACACAGTTATTTGATGTCCCAACTTTTCATTTCTGAGTTCACAGTGATTTCAGGAGAGGGGAGCGGCAGGGAAAGAAAGACGGTGGTGCTCCTGGTTGGAACGCTGTCACTGAGGCGTCCAGCAGGGGAAGATCAGCAGGAGGGCGGGCTGGGCTGCGGAGGGGGACTCAGGAGTCATCCGCACAGTGGCGATGGTAACACAAATCCTAGGACCCTGCCCGTGGGCGTGTGCGAATATGAGAAGAAATGGGGGCTCTGTCTTGTGTGGCCTGGCGGGACGAAGAGGAGTGAGGAATGAACACCTAGACAGGGCTTCAGAGGGGGAGGAGGAGAGCCAAGGAGGTCCCGCGGCCAGTGGCCCAGTGGCAGGTGTCACAGGGCCATCGAGGAAGGGGAGGCTGGGGCGATGGCGGCGCTTTCAGGCACAGGGAGACGGGGAGACCTGGAAATGCATTTCTCAGATCATTGTTTCAGCTGTCCTTGGGAAAATAAACTGGCATTTCAGAAACAACTACAAGGTCTGAAACTGAGAGTACACGTTACTCCTAGTGCAAAGGACTGCTTTTATTCAGAGCAGTGGAGCGGGGCATTCTTTCCCAAGGTCCCAGAGTGGGATTTGCCAGTTACACTGGAACCACAGTGGGACCAGGAAGCGTTCTTAAAAAATGAAGAATTTGCTGCTAACACTTAAAAATTGGGAGAGTTCACATGAAAACCCAATTTCAAGCTTCTTTGAAAAACTAGAAGATTTGGAAACGCTGGCCCCTAATTCCCAGGAGGCATCAATTAGCTGCCCTCTTTATTTTATATTTAGTTTTGAATGTTTTGGTTAAGCAAATAAAAAAAACCTTCTGTTATGAAAAACGTCAAACGTTCTGAGAAGCAGAGACGAGAATAACATAGGGGGAGCTGCTGTGTCATCACCCAGCTTTGACAATTATTAGCATCCTGCCTTTCTTGTTTCCTCCATCTCAACCCCAAACTTTTTCTTTGGGGGGGGGGGTGGTGGGGGTGATATTTTAAATCAAATTCAAGACATCATAGAATTTCACCCATGATTTTCTGAGAAATAAAGACTACAAAATCATAACCACAATGCCATTATCACACTTTACAAAATTAATAAATTCCTTAATATCATCTAATATCCAAACTATGGTCAATAAGACCCACCCATTACATTTGGTTGACGAGTCTCCCAAATTTCTTTTAATCTTCTAAAAGTTCCTGCTCCCTCTCTTTCTTTCTTTCTCGTGTGTTGGGGAAACTGGGTCATTTGCCCTGTAAACTTGGCACATTCAGGGTTTAACTGACTGTTTCCTCCGACTGCATTCAACACATTCGTTCGTCTCTCCTTGCATTTCCTCTAAACCAATTAGGGACTTGTTAGATTCACGTTCTTTCTTTTCTTTTTTAACAAATATCACTTGTTGGTAATGCTGTTAACTTCCTATTGCCTTATATCAAGAGGTCCATGATGCTGATGCTTCACATTTCTTTTTTTAAAAGATTTTATTTTTCCTTTTTCTCCCCAAAGCCCTCCGGTACATAGTTGTGTACTTTTAGTTGTGGGTCCTTCTAGTTGCGGCATGTGGGATGCCACCTTAGCATGGCCTGATGAGTGATGCCATGTCCAGCGCCCAGGATTGGAACTCGTGAAACACTGGGCTGCGGAAGCAGAGTGTGCAAACTTAACCACTCGGCCACGGGGCCAGCCCTGATGCGCCACATTTTTAAGAATGGTTAGCGAGTTCAGATGGTGTCAGTCGATCTCCCCACAATAAAGGTCACCCTCAAACCATCAATGATCATTGTCTAGATCACGCATTCTCAATGGGGGTGGTGATAACGCCTCCAAGGAGGCAAAAGTTGGTTCTTGGAGGAGGATAGAAAAAAAGTCTTATTCTTATAATTATAAAGCATTGATATACATATAGCACATGAATATAGATTCTATACTCTCTCTCTATAGTATATCTGCAGTATTAAAATTTCCTGGGAGAGGAGTGTGATTAGGGAGAAAAAAGTCTAAAATGTCTCGGGGGGTGGGGTAGGGATGGTGGTGTGTGGATGGAAAAGAAGGTTGGGAAATAACTGGTGTGGATGTATTATTTCATTAGAGATTGCAAATTAGTAATTTTCTAATGCTATCATTCCTTGGCTATGATTCTTCTATAAAGAAGAATCTTTCCTTCTCGACCCTTTGGTTTTCCTGATCCAGTCCACACAGGGAAGGCAAGATAAATGCTTGAATCTTATTTTTTATGTATCAGTTTTCAGCGTAATGAGTTGGTGCTTAGCAACTTCCAAAGGAACCAATGAGATTTTCTTTTGTATTATTTTGAATTTACAGATTTCACATACTTTGTGTGACTTTTCAATCCATTTCAGTGAATATTCTTCTTGATGCTCAAATTAATGTTGCTTTGGCCAACGAGAGCCCCTTCAAACAGGCCCCTGTGTGCACTGGCGTGTTCCCAGTAGTCTGATAGATTCCTGCTTTCAGCCATGAGGAGACGGCCCAGATTTATCTTTGACATTTCTTGTCCCAGACCTTCAAACACCCGTTTCTGAGGAGCACGGGTTCCTTTCAGAGGGAAATGGTACTCAGAGGCCACTCTGAGTGCTAAGGGTGCTCAACGCTACGTGCTTGTCGGTGCTTCCAGTTGTCAGTGAACAGAGTAGGAAAAAGATACTTTTAGAAATAGAAAAAATAATGAGCTCATACAGCTGTTTCCAATTCAAATGGAAAATTACAGATTGTATTTAATAGTTTTCATATATTTTCATTTTTTTCTATTATGCTAATTATCTTTGTTTCTAATGAAATTAATATAATTATTTATTTGCTTTATTATGTATATATAGTACACACACATATATATAGATTTAACATAACAATACTGTACTAATCTTTTTACTAAGTATTTGACTACTGAATGCAGTATAAAATCTTTCTATTTCTTTTGTTACTTTTAAAAAGTAACTTGAAACAATTGTTCTGTGTCTAGTTGTGCCACTAATTTCCTAGGTTTTATTTTTTTTCTGCTTCCTTTTTCTTTTAGAGATCTTTTTTTGCTTTGATTTTTTAAAAATTATATAAAACATCTACATGGTTACAAAATAAAAACTATAAAACACTGTGCGTTCAGAGAGGTCCAGCTTGTATCCACGTCTATTTCTTTTGGTATTTAGAAAGTTTTGTATTTTCATTCTAGTGGTTGCCTTTATATTAATAGCTTTATATAATCTTCTTAGTCTTTTCTTTATTAGTTAGTGTCTATTGGTTTCTTACTATGAGAAATACTGAAATTAACTAAGAACTTTTTTCATCTTCCCTGCTTCTTCCTCAGCATACATTTTAAAGTTAATATTTTATATATTTTAAAGTAACATATTTTTACCTCCAATTAATACCAATGAGGCCATCAATGAGATTATCCTACTTTTTATACAATCTCCCTCTTCTCTCCCTATGTTTCAAAAATTGTATTATACCTAGTTGTCAGGACACTGAACGATTATATGCCACCTTATTACTCTTGGCCCCATCACTCACTCTTCCTTCTCTTGTTAAACATACCTGCTGCTCCCCACCCGTCCTTGTGCTGGGTCCTCTTCACTCTTTCTCTGATTGTCTGAAGCTTGTCCTCTAGCAGATTTCTCAGGAAGAGATCATGGGATAATATTCTCTGAGTTCTTGGACGTTCACGGCTGGGTATAAAATCTTTGACTCTCGTATTCTTTCCTTGAGCTTCTTAAATATGTTACTCTTTCGAATTCTGATATAAAGTGTTTCTGACGACAAGTTTGATAGCAAACTGACTTTCTTTCCCTCTTAAGTAAATTGTTCATTTTGTTTGGATACCCAATGTACTTATTCTTTTAAAGTCCAAAATTTTTTCTAAAACACGGCTTGATATGATCATTTGAGGTTGCTTTTCCCAGGTTATATAATTCAGGGTTTGTTTTTTTCCCCAGAAAAGCTTCTTAGATTACAGTTTTTGCTATTTAGTTCCTGTGTTGCATTCTCCCTCCACCCTTTGGGAACTATTATACGCATGTTGGACGTTCCAATCTATCTTCTATATTTCACTTTCTCTTAAATCTTTTCTTTGTAACTTCTTCATTTCTTTTTCTTTTTTTCCCCTCCTCTTCATCCTTTATTTCTCTAATGGTAATTTTCTGTGATGTCTATTCATTTTATCTCTAACTTATTCCTGAGCTTTTCTCATTCTGTTTTGTGTTGTTCTTTCTTAACTATCTTTTTTTTTTTTAGTTTTCTAGCTCATTTTGAAATATTAGGTTATAGTTTTCCTGTGCTTGGAGACTTATATTTCTAATATGGTATTTTTCATACATACATTACTCTGATAATATACCTGTTTTGTCTTATTCTTTGACCACAACCTTTTCCTGTTTACTCATATTTAAGTGAGATGAGTTTCTGTGAAATTTCCAGAGGAAGTTTCTGTTGATAAAAGATAATTTTCAGAAACAGGTAAAAGCATGTCTCTCATATAGATATAAATATGAACACATGTTAAAAATTTTATTCTAGGGGCCAGCCCAGTGGTGTAGTTGTTACATTTGCACACTCCACTTTGGCAGCCTGGGGTTCACAGGTTTGGATCCTGGGCGTGGACCTGGCACTGCTCTTCAATCCACGCTGTGGCAGCATCCTACATAAAACAGAGGAAGATTGGCAACAGATGTTAGCTAAGGGCCAATCTTCCTCACAAAAAACAAAAACAATATTATTTAAAAAATTATTCTATTTGTTAACCAACAAGGGAACCAGGAAGACATTATAACCAGTTCAAAAGAAAAGTCAGAAAAGCACAAATTCATGTGGAGTAAAGGAGCGTTGAAATGAATGGCAAGTGAAGGCATGTGTGTGGAGAGAAGTCGATTAAACCTCTATGAGACAGAACAGAACCCACGTGTCTATCAGTTACACACTACGTGCAGAGTTGTTAAAGAGCCCCCACAGAATCAGAATCTAAGAAGGTAAGGGTGTGCTGTAGACAACACGTAGTTTTCCACCAAAGTGCTAGATGTTTTCTACACTGTGCAGGAGGTGGGCATGGGCTAGCTCTCCTGGCTGCGGTGACTGGATTCTCCCATGGCACAGAGGACTTGCCCACACCGTGCTGAGACTTGACCCAAGCTTAGCCTGGCTCCCACCTCTGCGAGGCCGTGCCCAAAGGTGACCTTGGCCCCCACGCTGAGTCTTTGCTCCAGAAAACACAATACAGCCAAACCACAAAATGTACATTGTCCCCATCCATGATGTGAAAATCAAACTATTTTCAGTAATTCTCCACTTCCCTCTCTTCGGTAATCTTCCATTTCCTCATGGCCCTTTTGCTCCCTCTCTGTTCTCCCATTAAAAGCCGCGGGTCACCTTTGTCTCAGTTGGCTGAGCTCTCTTTACACGGAGTCTGTGCCCTCCTGCACCAGTCTGAATGAAATCCGTCCTGCCACTTGCCACAGGTGACCAGTGTCTGCTGCTCTCTCTCTTTGTCATGGCACAGTTCTAGGGCTCTCTCTTCTGTTGCTTCTGCAAAGTGTAAAAACATAAAATCTTCCAGTGCAGCCAGCTCCCCTGACTTCCGGAGACCTAGCTCTCTGGTCCCCTCCCACAAGCAACTAAACCTTTCTCCCCCATTCCCACAAACTGCCTGTCCTAGTCCTTTCCCATTCTGTTATCGGCAGTTTCCCCTCCGGGTGGCTCTGTCTCTTCCCTAGGCATTTTAGGGAGCCCTGAGGGCCCAGGTCACCTGGCACCCAGCCCTGACGCTGTCCCCGTGCACTCACATGCAAGTTGGAGGCGTGTAGGCCCCTCCCATTTCTGTGTTTGGATTTCCTCTCCAGTCCTCCAGGCCACCTTCTCAAGGTGACAAACTGTTGGCAGTCTCTGCAGTTCCCAGCTCCTAGGACTTCTGGAAGTCCTTGTTTCCCCTCCACCTGCCCCCACACAGCCTTGACCCAGGTGACTTTGCCGCCAGCAGCAGCGTCGCTCCAGCCTCCTGTATTCTGGGATACTTGGTCATCTGGCTTTGTTAAAAATATTGTCTGTGGCTTCTTTTCTTTTGCTATCTTTGTTATTCTGTATGTGTTTGTAAGGAGCTGCAGAGATGGAGAAACTGCACTGTCACCGTCTGCACCATCTTTGGCTGCACCCTTTTAGACAGGACATGAGCTGTCCACAGCGCCAGGGTCCCCACCGGGCAGCTTCACTTCTTTACTCATGACATTTTACCCCCTGGCCCTCGGAGGTCTATTTCCATATAGCCTTTACTTTTCTGCGTCTATTTCCGATTCTCAGCTTCTGGTTCAGTGTGTGTCTCAGAATCTGTCTGCTTAAATTCTTCCCTTTATGATACCTAAGGAGTTGTTCCCCTTTCTGCCTTCTTTCCCCCCTCCGTCTGCCCTCTCTTCCTTTCCTTCCTTGCTTTCTCTTGCTTTCTTTCTTTCTCTTCCTCTCTCCCTCCCTCCCTCCCACTCTTTCTCTCTCTCTCTCTTTCTCTTTTGGTATTTTCCTATATTGCTCTCTTTGCTTTGTAGTGATACCGACCCTGATATCAGTTTCCCCACATTAAACCCAGCATATATGGGGTTAAAACCAAAACACTCATTCCCTGTTTACTCTCTGGCTTCCTGGCTCCAGAATCCACTATCCTCCATGGAGACAGACACCGTCAAGGACAAGCACCTGGACCATCGCCCCCTGACAAAGAGATACAGGCTGGTGGGAAAGCTGCTGACCAGCAAGGTCACGGGCTCCCTCCTCTCTGCAAGTCATCTCAAGGCCAAAGACAGGCTGGTGGGAAAGCTCTGACCAGCAAGGCCATATGCTCCCCCTCCCCTACCTAAACCCCCAAATAAAAACCCTTCCTTTTAGCTTTTTGGAGAGTTTGGGATTTCAGCATTAGCTGCCCTCTCTCCTTGCTCATCGCTGTGCAAAAATAAAATTCCTACTTTCTTCCACCACCCCCGGTGTCAGAGATTGGCTTGCTGTGCAACGGGTGAGTGAACTCACTTCAGGTTCGGTAACAATTTAGCGACCACGAAGGGACAATGTCCCAGGTGGGCGTCTCACCTGTGGCACACTAGCCTCTGGCTAAAGGCCTCTCTTGGAAGCTGTCCTGCAGCTGCCTGAGCCCCTTGTCTCAGGGACAGCCCCAAGCGACTGGCTGCTAGCCAGACGTCGTTTGGCCCATGGCGCTTTGCTTTGGTGGTGGAAGAAACTAGGATTAGGACTTAGGGAGACGTCTCTTGTAAGTAGCTGGTAGTTTTTGTCTTTGTCCTTGTGTTAACCTTTTCCAACAGGACCGGCCGGAAATAAAGGGTACCTTGGCAGTCCTCTGGGCTCCATTTGTTTTGAAGTCGCCGTGACGCCTCAGCCAAATTTTGGTAAGTCCCCCGGGTGTGCACAGCCGAGGTCCCCTGTCCTTGCTCATTTGGGAAGATCTGCATGGCGGATCTTCATTTGTTGGGCGCCCACCGAGTGTAGGACACGGACTAAGCTGGGACTGGAAGCACTTTGGTTTTTTGTTTTGGTCGTTGTTTTGGCTTCTGTTTGTGGCCAAGTGTTTTCGGGAAAGTGCGCTTGTTTGGTATTTCTTGTTGTTTGTGTGTTTGTCTGTCCTTTTAAAAGTGTTAACATGGGAGATGCTGCATCTATTCCATCTAAGAGCCCCTTAGGAAAACCTTTGGCTAATGGTCGACCTATAGCTATAAGCCAATGTCTAAAGAGGGATGATTTTCTTTTGTAACACCACGTGGCCACAATATTCTTTGGACTCCGGAGAGAAAAAAAAAAATGGCCAAACGATGGATCCTCAAGTTGGGAAACTTTTTAGACAGCTCTCATGATAAACAACTGTTTTACTGGTACCTATGAAAAGACCAAATTAAGAGGAAACTATAATGACTAGTCTTAAGAACTTAATCAAACTTGGGGTCTCAGCTTCTCCTAATCTTACAGATGCTAATGAAAATGTTAAGTTAACAAAGAGAAATCAGAAAGGGAAGAGTCATACGACTCATCCCAATGGGATAAATGGAACAGACATGAATGAAGTTAAAACAAAGGTTTTAATGAAACACTGCCTAAGGTTGGATGGGCTAAAGGGACCCCCTCTATTGGCTCCCCAACATTAAAGGACATCAGACAAATCTGTTTTATTTACCCCAGTTTGAAAAATTTAAAAGATCAGGAGGCAAAAATCCGAGTGAAAAACCTGACCAACCATTGTTTGGGGCAACAGTTAGGCTACTAAGATTAATAAGATTATAAAGATTAAAGTGTTTTAAGCTAATATTATATGAAGAGGTTATGTCAACTTTGCCTGGATGTTTTCTTTGGGAATAAATGTCATGTCTAACTGGGAATGCTTCCGCTGAACAATATTGTAATACCAAAACCTGTTAATAGAATTCTAATGTAAGTTATAATTACAAGTATAAGGGTTAGTAAAACTAAGATAAAGTTTTGTAAAAATTGATATACTTAAACAGGCCAATTTCAGTTCACCCAAACTGATGTATACTATTGGAAAAGCCAGCTGCAATAATAGGGAGCCTGTTTTAATCTTTTGAGGCTTCTAAATAAAATTAGAAATACTTTACTGCCTCTTTAAGAGAAAATAATTAAATAATTAAACATGCCAGCAGCCAACCCAAATCTGCTGCTTTTGTCTGCTCTCTTGCTGAGCTTCCTAGCAAGCTGAGCTTCGCTTCAACTCCCCTAAAATTCCTGACCTAAAATTGAACAAGTAAAAATAAGCAACCTTTTGAGATAATTTGGAATTGTAACGACCACTATGAAAACCTGTTTCAGAAGAGGATTCAAAATCTCTCATAATGGAATGCAGTCTTTAATGAATATGCAAAAACTTCTAAGAGACAAAGTTATTTAACATGATATAAAATGATCTTTGATGAATGAAAGCCTGTTTAAGTTTGCTGGTTTCATTTAAAATAAACATGTCCTCGAAGTTATGAGCATTGGCTACAATGCAGACATACAGCCTGGGTTTACTGGTCAAATGAGCTCATGTCAACTATGCTAGAAAATTTATCAGCAAAACTCATAACTCAGTATAATAGCTAATTTTGTTTAATGTCTCATGGAGTTTTTGTAGATGATCTAAATATAATTGTTAAGAACAGATAAACTAAATAAATATATATATAATTATATGTATAATAATTATATTGTGATATATGTACTTAAAACAACTGAGGATAATACTTCATGCTGCAATGTCACATGAAGTTTTTAAGAGTAATTGTTAAAACTGGGTAAGAGTTTTAAGTACATTAATTATGTTTTATAGTCTGCATACTTAAAAACAGCTTCCAAAATCTTTTTGGAAGCTTAAATTTTATAACTTTACTAAGTTAAATTAAATAATAACAGTTTATTGGTTATCTAGGTCATTTCCAAATAAGATAAAATATTAAAGGTTAATTACTAAGCATATATTTGTCTGCCTTTGGTTTCTTATATCAAAGAGACTAAAAAGTGTTTAGGTTTATTGATAAACATGTTATATGTATGCTGAGAAATTTTCTATGAGAAAACATATATTTCTAAAAGGTCTGTATACAAAGAAAGTAAAATATATGTTTTCAATAAAAAGATATAAAGAATGGAAATATTTTTGTTTCTTGAGTTGAGAAAGAGAAATTTGTCCTACAGTGCTGGGACAAATTCTGAATGTAAAAAAGTAACCAAAGGTTTGTAAAAGCAAAACCCTAAAGAGATTTATGTATGGTCAAGTTGTCCAGGATTAAAGTAAATCCAATTAAGTAAATAAACTTATATGTCAAAAGTAAACTGGTACAAAATTAAAACTTGGTTTCGTCTTTCTTAAAAGGTTAATTTTCCTAAATTTTTAATCTGCTCTTGATAAAAAGATCATAAAAAGGCTTTTTTTTGACTATTTTAACTCTGTTTCCCCTTGACTGTTTCTGTTGTCACTTTGAATAGATACCTGAACATGGTTTCACAGTGAACTTTGTTTCCTGTCTGAACAAATGTTTTGAAGCCCTTAATATTTTTGACAAACTTCCCCTCACACACAAATATTCAAGTCTTGAATAAAAGCTTTCTTTTGACCTGGAAGCGGAGGGAGAGTTTCTCTGGGGATTTTCAGAGGGCCCTGGGACTTCTCGGAGAAATTTGCTCTCTTCCTATAAGAATGCTAAACTAATAAGGCTTATTTTTTATCTTAAATTACATAAGAAGCATTGTCAAATAAGTAATGATATACTTTCTTAAATGATATTATATAAATGTTACTGATATAAATATTTTAAAATTATCTGATCAATTCTGATTGTCAGCTATAATCCTGGTTATTATCTCAAAATGTTATATATCACAGACATGGTCAAATGCCTCTGTCAATTACCATTTTTGAATGTTTTGTTATTTATGAACAGTGGCTATTTCACTTTGATGTTTTTTCAAGTATGTTTCATCTTCAGAGAAATTCATGGACAGGACTGACACTCTAGACAGGTTTCTAATAAACGTTCAGATTGTAAAACTAAACTAGGTAAAAATTACAGAACTCCAACAGAGAAACTGATGACCTCACAAACTGCTGACAGAAGATTAAGATCAAGAACCAATTACACAGGACAGAATAAACTGATAGGGATGATTATAATTTTTATGACTTTTTGATTGAGATATTGCTAATTTTTGATGTTTTGCTTTTTTTCAGAGCTAAGAAAACCTTTTTCTCTATTCTCTTAAAGAACTATGACTTACAGCAATTTATAAACAAAATTGAAGCATTTGTGTTTTCCTCCCTATCTGAGCCCCCCAAAATGCAAAAACCTCTGATGAGTAAGTATTCTTATTCGTATGGCAATATAGTTATTTGCGTAAGTCCAGTAAGAATGTGTTCTTCTTTTAACAGGACACAATTGGAAACACTGGTTATATTACCAAGGCTTTGACTGGAACATCATATTTAAAAAAAAATACAGGCTTGGATATAACAAGACAGCTTTTGAGGAATGAAGGTTGACATTCTGGAATAAAGCCACTTGGAAATATTTGCCTGGTACCGTGCTTATGGGTTCTGTAGCCTGGTAAGGTTGAGCAAAGAATGTCGCTCCCTCTGGCAGGTACAAGGAACCTCAATATTTTGGGGAACCTCACGAAGAGAGGGATTCACTCAAATCTGTAGGTACTGCAGGCAGAATCTGATAACGTGTCCTTTGCTTGGCTTTCCTTGAGAGACCTTTAAAGATCAACCTGAGATTCCTTATAAGGTTCCAGCAAAGCAGATTTAAAAGAGCCTATATGATCAACTACTATTCTTGCTGTACTTATGTAAATAATTATGCCAAATTTATTAAAACTAGACTTATTTTGCAAACCAGTAAGTCTTAATTTGGCTACGTCTAGTGAAATTGGGGGTGATTTTAGGGAGGAAGATTATGTTTCAATAGAAACCATATACATGTTTACAAATATTGGATTTTAGTTTTTTCAATTATCTTTGAAATTTTTGTTTTACTTCTCTTAACTGGACTGGATCTTGAATTCTTCGTCTCCTGAAATATCTGGCTAAAAACCTCCAAACTAACATTTTCAGGGTTTTTTCCCCATTATTTTCATTTGGAGTCATTGAAAACTAAATCTGCCCTTTTTCCTAAAGCCTCACAAACTGAAGCTGGAGGACCTAATAGAAACTTAAGAGAGATTCATGTCTACTGCTGTGAAGCCACTCAAAATGCTACCTGAGTGCCCGTTGACTCCATCAGAGACATTTCAAACTGCAAAAGATGCTTTGACCCTGACTTCTAGGAATCTTGATTGGCTGCCCCCTGGGCTCAGAAACTGGTTTATAATTTGCTCCAATCATTAACCTTGTTTTCTCTTTTTGTTTCTCTAGAAAAACTTCTTATTAAATACCTGGTTACTTATTTACATGATACAGGCCTAACTTCAGGAGCCCACCAGCATCACTGCCTTATTAAAAGACTGGTTCAATGAAATGAAACGACCTACGCCCCATTTCAGCAGGAAGTAGCTAGATCGGTCGCCGCCCCAAATCCCTCACTGAGGGATGGACATAAAATAGGGGGGATGTTGATACTGACCCTGGTATCAGTTTTCCCACATTAAACCCAGCATATATGGGGTTAAAACCAAAGCACTCATTCTCTGTTTATTCTCTGGCTTCCTGGCTCCAGAATCCGCTATCCTCCATGGAGACAGACACCGTCAAGGACAAGCACCTGGACCATCTCCTCCCCGTAAAGAGATACAGGCTGGTGGGAAAGCTGCTGACCAGCGAGGTCATGGGCTCCCTCCTCTCTGCAAGTCATCTCAAGGCCAAAGACAGTCTGGTGGGAAAGCTCTGACCAGCAAGGCCATGTGCTTCCCCTCCCCTACCTAAAACCCCGAATAAAAACCCTTCCTTTTAGCTTTTTGGGGAGTTTGGGATTTCAGCGTTAGCTGCCCTCTCTCCTTGCTCATCGCTGTGCAAAAATAAAATTCCTACTTTCTTCCACCACCCCCGGTGTCAGAGATTGGCTTGCTGCGCAACAGGGGAGCGAACTCACTTCAGGTTTGGTAACAGTAGTAAAAAGAATGAGATTCACTCTCTCCCTCAGGCACTTTCCAGGGACTTTCTTGAATTCTCTAAACCTCAACTTCTTCATCCGTCAAATGGAAATAATATACATACTTTGAGGACTTCGGGAAGATTAGGTACGTGCAGGTCTGCAATTGCGCCTTTCTGCCTCTCCAGCTGGTTATAGCACTGAAATTCAAGTACATTTTCAAGTGTTTTGTTTGCATTTATTGAATCATTTTACACTTTGTTTTGTTTTTAAAAACAGATGTGTATTGAGAATGTTTTAAAATTCCTCTTTGAAGAGAGACCCCCTGATGGGGAAAAAAAGAAGAAGAAAGGGAAAGGAAACCAGGAATTCGGTCGTATTTCCTTCTGCTGCTGTCAATCACTGTTCTCCCCCTCCAGGCCAGGGCCCCTCACAGGCAGAGAAAAAGAAAGAGACTTTCTGCTCACAATTCAAATGAACCACTTTTATGACCATATTTTTTCCTTCTGAATTGATATCTCCCCTGCCACATTTTTTAGCCTTTTAAAAAACTGCCAGAAATGATTAGAAAGGAGAACAAAAGGACTGGAGACTCTGAAAGGTAAGGACTCCCACGTTTGAATTCAACCCTCTCTTTTATTATGCAAATAGGTCCCCTTGGAGTCTGCCTTCCAAGTGTGATTAAATGGAGACTCTTGGGATAAATGGAGCGCAGATGCAGAAATAAAGGTTCCACACTTCTCAAGTCCTCTTTCCTTGGAAGCCAAATACCTCCCCTCTCCACAGCCCAATTATTTTCTTGGGAATGTGGTCCGTGTTCCCTGGGGGAAAAGGCATTTTGAATTATTATTACCCGTTAAGAGATAAAAACAAAACAAAACCCCGATTCTCTCATTTCCTAGAGCTGCCTCCATCATCCAGGTTCAGATCTGGGTGGTGTTTCCTGCCTGGTAGTGGAAATAATGCCTCGAATTTCCATCAAGTGCTTCGTGTGTGCCAGACATGGTGCCAAGCACCCTCTCCATCTGTTCTCTCTTCCATCCTGCCCACAGCTGCACGAGGTGGGCACTGGCTCTGATTATCTTTCGTTGCAGATGAAGAGTCCAACACGTACCCAGGTGGAGTCACTCAGCTAGTAAGCACCAAAACCAGGATGGAAACCCAGAGGCAGGTTTAAAGAGTTGGCTCCACTACACGACATGCACAGAACCCCACTGACAGGGGCCCATACCTGGGTTTTGCATCATTCTGGACCCTGGGCTTCCAGAAGCAGAGTCAAACAGGAGGACCGGCAAAATGTGCTCAAAAGAAAAAGAATGAATGGATACCAAGCTAAGAACAACGCAGGATGGTAGAGCAGAGAGAACATGGGCTTCGGAATCAGAGCTGTGGGTTCCAGTGTCAGCCATGCCAGGGGCCTGGGGTGTGGCCTGTGCAAGTTGTTTGGCCTCTCCAGGTCTCACTTTTCTCATCCATCAAATGGTGCCAGAAACAGCTCCCTCTCAAGGGTGCAGGGAGGATGAATACAATAATCCACAGGGAAGCTCTTCATTAATTTCATAGCATTTTGTACAGAGAGACACACAATTTATTGTGCAAACCAGGGCAATTGAGAACAGAAGGTGTCATTAACAATGACACCCAGTCAACTTGAATGCATGGCCATCCTTGCTCTAAGTGTGCAAATTGTCACCTCGGCTTCTCTAAGATGCTCCAGGAGTAGGGCCCTTGGAAGTGCTTACCCAGGTCGTTAATTCTGCCCTTCAGGCCCCTGACTTTGAGTACTGGCTGTGTCCTACCCACCCGCTAGTCTCCAGGCCACTCATAGGATCATGTGCTTCTCCGTTTAATTCAACAGAGGTTGAGATGATTGACACTGGAGTCTTATTTTATGTATTTGAATCCAATTTTTGCCTCTTACAGGATGTATGACCTTGGGCAAGATATGTAACCTCTCTGTGCCTCAATTTTGTCTCCTGCAAAATGTGAGTTCATGAGTTTTGTAAGGTTTGGGTGCCGAGCACAGTCCCTCATTAACTGGTGGTTTCCCTTCTTTTCTTTACATGAACCATGGAGACTGTTCAAATATTTATTGAAATCTGAGCTTCAGAGAGGACAATGAAAATTAGATTGAGTTGGTTGTAATAGTCTGTTATATTTAAGTGAATACTGCAAGAAAAAATACCCTGTTACATGGACTTGTCCTTATGAGTAATAATAATGGTACCTGGAGCAGAAACCATGGATGAGACAAATAGAAATGGCAAGCAATAGGATTTGTTGGAGTATATTGTAGAAGGGACATTTCAATCGTATGTGAAACATGCTCTTTGAGGGTATATAACCACTCTGGTGGGTTTCTCTGAAATCCTGCAGACTATGCCAAGAAACAGCAATGAAAATAATCCATAACCAATCTATAAATGAAAATTTGGGTGAGTTTATTCTGAGCCAAAATGTGAGGACCATGGCCTGGGGTCTTCCTTCCTGAGGGAAGGATAGGCACCAAAGAAGTAGGGTGTACAGAGTGGTTATATACCCTCAAAGAGCATGTTTCACATACGATTGAAATGTCCCTTCTACAATATACTCCAACATCTCCTATTGCTTGCCATTTCTATTTGTCTCATCCATCGTTTCTGCTCCAGGTACCATTATTATTCAGAGAAACAGACTGGAGTCTACACTGAGCTGGCATTCGGTACCAATAGGGGTCCATTGAGCCCCCCAGAAATAAGGAGGAACCCTGGACCTGAAACCCAGACCTCCTTATTTTAAGTTGGCAGTCCAAGAGTTTATATGAGCTGGTTAAGGTCTTAAGACTAGGTGTCTTAAGGGGGTACTGGTACATACCCTAGGTAAGAGGAACCTAGGAGGAATTTCATAGGCCAGAGGAGCCTAGAGGAACTTGGGAGTGAATGGGGCAGGCTGACCTTTCAAATTTGGCTTTAAATTGGAAAGAATTGTGTTTATAAAGTCTGAACAAACTGCTTGATAGAGAAATGAGAGACTCAATGTGTTCAGCTCCAAAGAAAAGGGACACCCGCTCCTCTCGGCGTTTTCTGCCCAAAAGGCATCCTTAGGTGACTGAGGACCTCAGTGGGAGTGTCAGAGGATCAATTCTAGTGACGTGCAGCGGTCCCATAGGGAACTCCACTCTCATTCACGGTAATTAATTATGGCTCATCTGGGGACGTGCATATAAGGGCTGGTCACCCAAGCACTCAGAGCCCCCACGGTGGTTTTAGACTGCCAGAGAGAGAAACTGAGGCACGTAAGAGGGCGTTTATGACTTTTCTCTAGGGAGTAACGCTCACAAGCAGTACATTTTCTGACCCATTACACTGTCCTTAGAAGTTGTTCAGACTTTATAACAAAACAAAATTAAAAGAGAAGCAGGAATGGAGCTTCTAAAACAGCCCAATCAGTTTTCGAATAGGCAGCCTCTCTTCCCAGCTCTAGTTGGCTTCATACTGTGACTGCAGTTGCTTAACAAAGGGGAATATTCCCAAGCCAGATTCCTAAGGCTAAAAGAAAGAAAAAAAAGAGGAAAAAACCTAGGAAAACAAGTTTTCCACTGTGGTCTGCTATGAGAACACCTAACTCAGAAATCTAAGGAAAATCTTTGTTGTATCTATCTGTTGTTTGTGTGTGTCTATGTATGTTACAACTGTGTGGTATTTTACCTCCGGACGGTACAATTTCTAAAGAGCCCTATTCAATTGACTTAAAGTAAGCACTTACAAAAGTTCTTCTAGTAGAACTAATGCACATGTCTTTCAAGTTAACATGAGATGAAATAATTTTTGGTAAATGAAAGCTTGTTTAAGTTTGTTGGTTTAATTAAAACAGGTATGTCTGCAGAGCTATCATCATGGGATATGATGCCGACGCACAGCGTTTATTCTGTATTTATTGGTCAGATAAGTGATGTTACCTCTTACAAAATGTTAACAAAAATAATAACTTAAAATGATGGCTAATTTTTTCTAATGGCTCATGAAGCCTTATAGGCAATCTAAATGATTATTGGGAACAAGTAAGTGAATAGATGTGAAAAAGATGAATGTTGGGTGAACTTTTAACAATAATTATATGTTACATGTATGTATTTAAAATAGCTTCCAAAATCTCTTTGGTAACTTGAAACTTTGAAGTTTTGCTAGGTTAATTTAAATGATAAAGATTCATTAAGTATCTAGATCATCTCTAAATAAGATAGAGTATTGGACATTAATTACTAAATGTAAGTTTGTCTACTTTTGTCTTTTTATTACCAGAAAAACTAAAAGGTGTTTAGGTCCATTGGTAAACATGTCTTGCATTATGAAGTAACATGTTTCTAGAAATTATAAAAGGTATTCATAAATTTGCCAAGCCACAAAATGCTAAAAAATGTTTATAATTGCTTACTTCTTAATTTTCACTAAAAATTAAGGTATCTAAAGGTTAAAGAATTCTAATATATGTGATTAAAGCTACTGGAAATTAATAAGGAAAACATTTGTATTCAAGGAAAGTAAGGTGTACGTTTTCAGTAAAGAAGTTATAAAGAATGGAAATATTTTGTTTGGTTGGTTAAGAAAGATAAAATTTGCCCTAAAGTATTAGTAGGAAAAAAGAAAGACATTGGACAAATTCTGGATGTAAAAGAAAGTGACAAAAAAGTTGGTGGAAGTATAAACTCTGAGGAATCTTATGCATGGTCAAGCCAGCTAAGATTGAAATGAATCTAATTAAGTAAATGAGTTTTAATATGAAAAAGTAAACTGTTACAAAAATTAGAATCTGACTTTCTCTCTTAAAAGGATAATTTTCTTAAACTCTAGTCTGCTCTTGATAAAGAGGTTATAAAACATTTTTCCTTCTGAGTAAGTTTACCTAAAGGACAGAAGATCTATGTTTTGTTAAGATAATTTCCTATGTTCAAAAAAACTGAGGTCTCTATTCAGATTTTTTTACTGTTTCTGTTGTCACTTTGGTTAAATATTATTAACCATTGTTTCAGTGACCCTTGTTTCATGATGACAAGATCAGCAACCTCTTGATCTTGTTTAAAAAAGTGTTTTAAAACCTTTTGATATTTTTGACAAGCTTCTCCCTCAAAAAATATTCAAGTCCTGAATAAAGGCTTTCTTTTGACCTGGATGAAGGAAGAGAATTTCTCTGAGAATTTTCAGAGGGCCCCTGGGACTTCTCAAAGAAATGTGTTCTCTCTTCCTATAAAGAAGGGATACTAATTAGGCTTGTTTGGGATGCTAAATTGCATGGGAAGCATTGTCAAGTAGATGATGATAAACCTTAGGTTATATTATGTAGGTAAATATTATTCACTATTTTAACCCTGCTACCTTGCTTCCAACATCACAAGGGGAGAAGACCACGACTGCATTCTATTGTTTAACTTGGTTTACAGATAGGTCTTACTTGAACAATAAGCAAGGATATTATCAAGCTGGATATGCTGTCCGGCCCCAAGGATGCTTGCTACTTTCTATTAACTCTGCTAATGCAGTAAAAAGATTTCCTTCCATAGGCTCAGGAAATTGCTACAGAAATATATATATTGGAAACTCTCCCACAGTGGCTCATACAGCCTCTACTTATTGTGCTATATGCCCAAAAATAATCTAGAGAAACCACTTCATGAGTCACAAGGCCACTTTCCCCTTCCTAAGGGACCCTTTGAGTTATAACAATTGTACTTTGTCCAAATGCCGCCATCTCAAGGATAAATATATCTTGTAATGATCTGTATGTTCTCACGTTGTGTTAAGGCCTTTCCTTGCAGAAGAGTGACATTAGGCTTTAGGTAAATTATTATTGAAAAGGATAATTGTTGTTGGAGGCATTCCTACAGAGTTACACAGTGACTGAGGAACTCATTAAATCTATTTGTAATATTTGGCAAATATTGCAGCATTTCCACTGTGCTTACCATCCCCGATCCCCAGGACTGATGGAAAGAACTAATGGCACAGTCAAAGCTTAATTGGCAAAGCTTTCAGAAGCAATTACTCTCTCATGGCCAAAAGCTCTTGTGCTTGTGTTCCTTAATCTCAGATCTACACTTTTTGTAAACATCGGCTGTCTCCTTTTGAAATAATAATAAAACAGCCTATGCAGTTAAATGAAGAAATATATGAACCAACTTTGCGTAAGGGATGCATTACATTGTTGTCAGGGTCTTATTGAGGTGCTTAAAAGAAATGAAAGATTGACAGCTGACTCTTTCACAGAGAGCTCCCAGAACTTAAGGATCATGGACTATAACCTGGAGAATTTGTTTATCGAAAGAGACATCAAATCAAAGACTCTATGCAGCCCTGGTGGAAAGGACCACACCAGGAGGAGAAGAAGATGGCATCTGATGTAGACAGCTGTCCCAAGACTCCGGATCAGGCCTGTGTTCCCAACCTTATGTCTCCTCACTTACACCTTTGTTATGCTTAAACTGTATGCCTATTTTATAATTTGTTTGGAATCCTATCACACTTAAAGAAAGGGATAAATTTGAAACAGACTGGTCTTGAAGGCCAGGAATTTATCGAGCGACTCCTAACAGAACTCAATGGTTTTGCTGAACAAATCTTCGGCCTTGGCTACTGCCTGGATGGCTAAAACACTGCACCCTGAGTTTCCTTTAAAAGCAGGGAAGGCGTCAGGCTGAGTTAAAACCTATTGCCAATCTCCCTCTCTTTAAGGCCAGATGGGCTCATTCAGTGTCCACTGGTATGGCCACCAAGCGGCTATATTTGCTCCTTCTTTGGGGCTAAAAGATGTCGTTATTACATATGGAAGCCCTGACTAAATTTACTCAAGAAGCCCTTAATGATAGTCAAGGAGGAACAGCCTTATTAAATACCAAAATGTCTTTAATGAGAAAGGCTGTCCTTCAGAACAGAATGGCTTTAGATATTCTTACTGCATCCCAAGGTGGTACCTATACAATCATTCAGACTGGATGCTGTGCTTTTATACGTGATGGATCTTCCAATGTGTCATCTCTGCTAAAGCACATGAAAGAACAGGTGAACGCCTTATGTGATCCTACACCCAGTTTGATTTGTTTGGTTGGCTCCCTTCTGTTATGGGTTCCCTTTTTCTATCTGGATTACAATTCTTATTTCTATTACTTCTTGAAATTCCTGTACAAATCATAATATTCAAACTCGTTGTTTTCTTTACTTTGTGTTGTAAGACTGGCATACAAACTAGAATAATGGTTGCTTGGTGACTCCAGATGGTTGATCTATCTTATAACCTTGGACAAATTTCCTTTTCTGATAAGGACTATGTCTAAGAACTCATTTTAAACTAAAGTTTTCAAATATGTTGAATTCTTATCATCGTTACTGTACTTGTGCTATGATCATATGCAATGTAAACCCGAGGTGTCATAGAAAAGCACATATACAATGTGCAACAATCTAAAATTAATTGAAAATTATATAACATATGAAATACTTCCTTTGTGAATATATATACCTCTATGCTTGTCAACTATTTCCCCCCAACGTAGACAACTGGGCAAACAAATGAGATGAAAGCCTGGCACCGAGGGACACGATGGACCCAGGGCAGGCAGCAACCACCCTGGCACAGAGGGACAATATTTTGATCATCAATGCTTTCATAGATCAAAAGGGGAAAATGACAAATAGAAATGGCAAGCAATAGGATATATTGGAGTATATGAGGAAGCCATTTGGTGTAAAGCTAATTCGACCTGACTTGGTTTTTCCAAAGGTCCTGACATGGCCATTGAGCATGCATTGTACATCCGCTTTAAGCATTTCCTATGGTAAGAACGAATGCCCTTAAGATAAAGATGCAACTTCCCCCCACATTGGCATTTCCTTAAGGATAACCATCTTTGCCTAGGCTAGGAACTGACTGCTGTGCTCACCTGTGACCACCTAGCTTGAGACAACAGATCTGCCACCCTGCTGTGTCCACTGAGACAGCAGACCTACTACCTGCTGTGTCCATCAATCGCTGTGCCGACAGAGCAGTCACGTGACTATTGTAAGAGGGACATTTCAATCATATGTGAAACATCCTCTTTGAGGGTATATGACCACTCTGTGCACCCCACTTCTTTGGTGCCCTTCCTTCCTTGGGGAAGGAAGGCCCCTGGCCATGGTCCTTACATTTTGGCTCAGAATAAACTCACCCCAATTTTCACTTACAGATTGGTTGTGGATTATTTTTGTTGACAAATGCTCTGATGCAGCCCCCCCCCCCCCCCCCCCCCCCGGCCCTCCTGAGCCAGCCTGTGAGCTGACCACGGCCCTCCTCGGCATCTGCGTCTCTCTTCTCTGCCCGGGCCTTCTCTCTGTCTCTTCTCTCTGCCTCCCAGGGCAGCCCTTACGTCTTGGGACTGAGGGTCTGGATGAAAGCACAGCCTCCCATCTGTGGCGACATGATTCTGATGTGACTCCCTGCTGTTTCTCAGGCCCTTGGAGGGCCTGAGCCCCAGGTGCCCACAGCAGGAGCCCCTCAGAGCGACGCCCTGCTCCAGCTTCCCTCCCTTCCCTCTCCCCAGTTCCCCGCTGTGCTTCCTGGGTTTGCCTTATAAATAAACCATGAAGCCGAGTCTTACCTTTTGAGGAAGCCAGACTGAGCTGGTGGCTGGTAACAGCTCTGGTCTGAATGTTTGTGTCCCCACAAATGCATATGTTGGAATCCCAACCCCCAAGGTGTTGGGAGTAGGAGGTGGGGCCTTTGGGAGGCAATCAGGTCGTGGGGTGGAGCCCTGATCCATGGGATTGGTGCCCTTATAGAGAGATCCCAGAGAGCTCCCTCACCCCTTCACCGCGTGAGGACACAGCGAGGCTGTCCATGAGGAAGCAGACCCTCACCAGACACTGAATCTGCTGGCAGCTTGGTCTTGGACTTCCAGCCTCCAGAACTGTGAGAAACAAATGTCTGTTGTTTATGAGCCATGCAGTCTGTGGTATTTTTGTTACAGCAGCTCAAACAGACTCAGACAGTGACCAACACATATTAAACGCCAGCTGTGCACCCGCTGCTGAGCACTTTACCTGCCCCACTGTGTGCATTCTTCAGAAAACCTTATGAGGCAGGTAGTATTACTATCTCTATTTTACAATTGAGAAAACCGAAGCTCAAAGACGTAAGCGATTTGTCCGAATTCACACGGCGGCTTAGTAATTTTCCAGGACAGAGGACCTGGCCCAAACCCAAGTCTGCACTGGTGGATTCTGTTCCAACATGTCTGTTTCATGAATTTGATCTGAGGCATCTCATTCAAGGGGACCTTGGAGACCACCTCAGTGTGGGGGTGGGGGGTGCGGAGAAGATGTAGGCTATAGAGATCTATGGATCATGAGTTAGTGATGAAATTGGGATTCTGATCGATAGAAGAGCCTAGCGGGCCTTAGGGAGAGGCCATAATTGTGTTCTGAGGACCTAACCAGAGGCATAAGGAGCGAGTTCGCTGACAAAAGCCATTTCTGCTGCGCTCACGGGAGGGGGTCTTCCTAGAGCAGGAGGGGTGCCCCGTGTTGTTCTCTGAAGCACATGTCCCATGACAGGGGTCGGCAAACAAAACTCTTCTCTAGGATACAGCACCTCCCAAACTCGGGTCTGTGGCCTTTGAGGGCCTGCTGACCTTGGGGAAACTGAGGCATCTCTTCTGGCAGTCTACGCTGAGCACAGAGTGCTTTCATTTCCATCATGGACTCTAGTCTCCATGGCGGGACTTCTGATGCAACTTCACTGAGGAGAAGCCTTTAATTTTAGCTCTTGCCAATGAATTTATGATCAGATTACCAGGGAACTTAATTTTGAAATTAGACAAACTCCAAGAAGGAAAGTGTATTTTTTCTTTTTTTTTTGAAGAAGGTTAGCCCTGAGCTAACATCTGTTGCCCATCCTCCTCTTTTTGCCGAGGAAGATTGGCCCTGAGCTAACATCTATGCCCATTCTCCTCTACTTTATTTGTGGGACACTCACTACAGCATGGCTTGATAAGCGGTGTGTAGGTCCACACCCAGGATGCGAACCGGCAAACTCTGGGCTGCCAAAGCCAAGTGTGCGAACCCAACTGCCATGCCACCGGACTGGCCCCTGTATTTTTTTTAATGAGGAGGAAATTAGAGTCTGGACAGCATCTAAGGGAGAGGACAGAGCAGTGGGGATGCTGAAAAGCTGCCTTTGTCCTCCCTCGTAGAGGGGTGTAGACCCCTTCCTGGCTGGGGGTCCTCAGGTGAGCCACATAGCTTTTCTGCTCCTCAGTTTCCTCATCAGTGCAATGGGGATGACACAGGTTCCCATCTCATAGGATTGCTGTGGCGTCTAAACGGCGGTGCATGCAGATCGCTTAGCATAGGCCCTATGCATAATAGATGCTGGATAAATATTAGCAGAGTGAAGGGTTTATTGGGCATATTGTGCAAGGAAGACAAAGCAGGGAGGAGGCAGGGAGACCTTGAGATCTGAGATTCGGCCAATGCAGCACCAAGTTCTAGAGCGAAGATTGTTTTTAGAAGAATCAGCTTTGGACAGAAATGGCCAGGCCCAAGTACCCCGTCACACTTGGTCAGGGGCCGCAGCTTCTGGGGAAGAGCTGGCTTCAGTTAGAACTAGGATGCTGAGCTGGGTCCTGAGGACTGCAGCAGCAGGAGGCCAGCAGCCAGCCGCACTTGTAACTGAAAGGCAAACATTCTGAAGGAAACCGGAGCACGCCCCCTCCCTGGTGCCACTGGGAATCTCCTGGTAAGCAGACCCAGTTCCTAACCCCACTCAGGTCTGCCACCTCCTGAGAAACTGGTCGTTCTCTGGTCTCCATCCAGTTCGGAAAACCCCACCCCACCCATGGGGACTGGTTTCTCCCCGGGATCCACCTCCATCCCCCAGCAGTGCGTTTCCTCAAATCCCAGTCTGTCTAGAGCAGAACCTCATGGAGCCAGGGGGCTGGGGGGACAGCCAGGGGTGGCCTTGGGGCTCCAGCTCCCTCAGCACAGGCCCAGGTGTGGGTGTCATCCATATGTACTTGCTTTGACCTCTCCCCACCTCTGTGCTAGAGACACACCATCTGTAATCTCAGTTGCCCAGCAGCTAAGTGAGGATAAAGTTCTTTCCCTCTATCACTGCTCCCAGGGAGAGGTGAGCTCTAAGCCTCCGCCTGTGACTGCTTTGCCCAAGGGGACATCAGCAAACATGGCCCAAACAGAGGCTTGATAAGTGCTTGTGCCCTGGGCTTATCCTCTTGGAAAGCTGCCCTGAGGCCACCAGTGGGGAAGCCCATCTAGCCACTTGGGAGATCAGAGGCCATATGGAGGTGCGCTGATGTGCCCCAGCCAACAGGCAGCACCAACTGCCGGGCATGCAGCTGAGGCCATCTCGGACCTTCCAGCAACAGGAGTGAGCCCAGGGGAAACCAGCAGAAGATTTACCCAGCCAACCCACAGAATCAGGCAAAGTCAAAAACCTTTGTTTCAAGGCACTGCGTTTGGAGTGGTTTTTTACGCAGCAATAGATAGCTGATGCACGTGTATCCCAAGAAGAAAAGATCATTCTCTGGAACCTCACAACGTCAGTCCACCAGGAGGCGGAGACATGGTTCCCAGCTGCTGGATCATTTCAAAGCTGCACCTCACACCAAGGGGTCAGAGGGGTCAAGATTTTCCATCACAGTGCCGAGCTCCATCCCTTGGCTCTCAGACTGTGCCTCCTAGCCTCTGGGAGTGAAGCACAGGGCCATCACTGAGCCCAGATGTACCGTCTGCACCCTTAGCTACCGAAGCCCTAAAATTGTCACATGCAGGGACTTGATGGGGGTCATGCCCATCCCTAGTTTCCGTGGGAGAGACCACGGAGGTGTCTTCTTTTGGATACACGAAGAGCCTTTGCTTTAGATGTCAGCCAAGGCACGTGTGTGTGCTGGACTCTTTTGTTAATTAATTAATGCATTCAGCAACCATTTTGCTGCAATTTGTCAGCAACTGATTGCTGACTCAGCAATTATGGAAGGTCAGCTGTATGCCAGGTACCCTTGCAATTTTCTCAAAGGAAAAGGACACCTACTTTGACCCAATTATGAACAAAGAGACAAGGCCAAGACTCAGAGAGTAATTTAGAATTATCGAGGTCAGGGCCCTAAAGCACTATTTTATAAAAAGCGCAGACTAAGACATTTCAACTGAATAATGTGCAAAAATTAAAGTTATTTTATTTTTTCTAATTATGAAAGTAATAGCTACTCATTACAAAACACTTAGAAAGCACAAAAAAGTATAAAACAGAAAAAAACATCACTTGCAGTCTTACTGTCACTATAAATGTTTTGGTGTTCTTCCTGGTTTCACCCTGATTTCAAGATGGGCCGGTTTAAATGGTCTCTTAAGGATGAGTAGGAGTTTTGCCAGGCATGTGAAAGATGGAAAGGCCTTCCAGAAAGAGGAAACGGCACGCGTCCAGAAGATGTGACAGTGCACGGACATGGTTTGCACAAGCTGACTGGAAACAGACAGGAGGGCCCAAGAAAGGATACAAACTTGGACAGGCTGGCAGGAAAGAGGCCATGGAGGGCCTCAAATGTCAGATCAAGGGGCCAGGACTTTGTCCAAGGGCTTCAGGAGAGGATGTGCCTGCTCAGGGGGTGTGGAGGGTGCTGGAAGAAGGAAGGCTCGCAGCAGGGGCCAGCAGAAGCTCTGGCCCAAGTGGAGATGTCAATGGTCTGAAACAGGGTGGGGGCAGCGGAGGCCGCAGAAGATGTTCAACCTCAAGGGGCTGAACCTTGAGGTGTGAGTTCTTACAGAGACAGTCCTGTCCTCTGTCAGGGAGGGAGTGAGGAAAGGGGCCCTGTTGCTAGAGTGAAAACTGGGAGTACCCTTGTGGAGGACAGTCTGTTTACCAGCTGTATGATTGAGGGCAAGGGATTCAACTTCTCAAAAGGCCTCAATTTCATTGCATAAAAAATGAGGATAATAATAGAATCTATCTCATAGAGGTGATGAGACGCTTAAATGAGATGATGAATAAAAGTGCGTATAATGCCTGGCACATCAAAATAAATGCCAAATACGGTTAGCTTTCATCATCATCCATCACCATCATCATCATCACCATCATTAACAAAACTTTAAAAGCTCATGTCCTGTGACCCAGCTGATCTCACTTCTAAGACCCTCTCTTAAAGAAACAACAGCACAAGAATGTAAAGCTACACACGACGTTATTCACAACAGCGTCTTATTTTGTAATAGCTAAAACGTAGAAATAACCAAAATGTCCATCGAAAGGGGAATGATAAATAAATTATAGGGATTAATACTTCAGAATTCTATGAAGCTCTTAAGAATGAGGAAGATTTATATATATTGCCTTGAAAATACTTATGGTTTATTTTTTAAGGGGAAAAATGAGGTTATAGTATAATATGTATAACAGGATTTCATGTTTATAGACAAACGCAAACCAAAAACATTTACCAGTGAGCGTATATGTTTGCATAGGTGTATACAAGGTCTGGATGCACAGAGACCAAGTTACACGGCTGTCAGCCCTGGAGGTGCTGGTTGGGATCAGGAAAGGAGAAGGGGGAAGCTGTCACTTTATACACTTCTGTGTTATCTTAGTCTGTTCTTATGAGCATGTGTTATTTTTGTAGTAGAAACAAAAAGCTTTTTAGGTCAGAGAGGTTGAGGCTTGAAAGGAGGCAGAGTGAGGAGGATGAGCGCATGGTGGACAGGAGCTGGGATGGGAATGAATGGAGGAAGCAGGTGCCGGCCCAGAACAGAGCACCCTGCAGGGCTCCAGAAGCTTCATTTTTCAAATCACAGCCTCCTTCATACTGGAAGCGTCAGAGCCATGTTCTCCAGAACCAACGACTTGCGGTCTTGGGGACATCGATTGTCTGCATTCAGCGTGGTTCCAGGTTCCCCTCTCCCGGGTTCGTCTGAATGGAGTCTTGGTGGTGGTTACCTTGGGGTTAGAGGCTGGCTCTGTCCCCTCCTGCAGAGGGAAGGCCGGCTGAGGGGAGGGCTGGGCCAGGACAGGAGGGGCAGCTGGTATATTGGCCAGGAAGTGTACAGCCAGATGCCCAGCTTCCGTTCTGCCTCCAGTCGATCTTGAGTGAGTTCCTGGAATGTGGCAATTGCATCTGTGAAGTGGGGACAACTACAGCAGTTATTTCATGGGCTGCTGTGAGATGAAATGAGGTGGTGAGAGGCAAAATCACCAATCAGTGAACGTTGGCCATCGCTGTACGTAAATGGGGGCCCACTGGTGGTTGAGTGGATTTAACTGATGATTCATTTCCATCCTCCAGCTCGGTGCTGCCATTCATATCACTGCAGAACATTAAAACCCAAGCCAGCACCCCCAAAGTCATGAAGTTATTCAAAGCTCTTCTTGATCTCTAGAACAGCAGTTCTTATTTATTTATATTTTTATTTGTTTTGAGGAAGATTAGCCCTGAGCTAACATCTGCCGCCAATCCTCCTCTTTTTGCTGAGGAAGACTGGCCCTGGGCTAACATCTGTGCCCATCTTCTCTACTTTATATGTGGGACGCCTGCCACAGCATGGCTTGCCAAGTGGTGCCATGTCCTCACCTGGGATCCAAACCAGCGAACCCCGGGCCACCAAAGCAGAACATGTGCACTTAACCACTGCGCCACCGGGCCGGCCCCTGATCTCTAGAACAGCAGTTCTCAATCCTGGCTGCACCTCGGAACAGGTTGGGGAGCTTAAAATGCCGATTCCCAGGCCACCCTCAGGTGTTGGGGTGCAATTGTTTTGAATGGGGCCTGGGCAATAGGGATTGTGAAATGCTCTGCAGGCAATCTGGAGTGAAGCCAGGGTGAGAAACCCTGCCCTAGGCCAAACGGGGTGCCCTCTTAATGCCCAGCATCTCCCCATTGCTGCCCCCCCTCTGTGCAGGGTCCCCCAAACCCTCTCAACCCCACTTTCAACTCCCAGACTTAGAGCTGCTGTGGACACTCGTCCAGGCGCTTTTCTGCCCGCTTCCTCCCCTCCCTCTCTCCAAGGTTTACTGTCAGGCTCTACTCAGCATCTTGGAATTCCTGTTTCCTTTCCCCCATTTGTCCAGATCTGGCCTCTCAAAGGAGGGCTGGGAAGCTAGAGGTTTGCTGGGAAAGTGGGATGCAGTCTGAGCTTCTTTCTTGGCAACAGTGTCCTCTCCGTCCTCACTGGATCGTCATCACTGGACTTTCCGCCGTGACGCGCTCCCTGGGGAGGAGGCCGGGTCAGAGGAGAGCCTTGTGCCTGGTTCCTGTGCTTCCTGCACTGAGCAGCGCAGTGGGAAAGCCGCCAGCGCTCACCGCTCTGCTTCAACTGACACCCCCGTCCTGGGGACTGGGTTCCCGGCATCCCCCTCCCACATTCTG
The DNA here is from genome assembly GCF_021613505.1 of Equus quagga. Classification (NCBI taxonomy): domain Eukaryota; kingdom Metazoa; phylum Chordata; class Mammalia; order Perissodactyla; family Equidae; genus Equus; species Equus quagga. The sequence goes on from NC_060273.1 coordinate 48,538,887, forward strand.
CACTGAGATTGTTATTTGGAGTTTGTATCATGAGGTTGTGTCCTTTGGAATTTCAACAGAGTTGACGTTTTCCTCTCTATTTTTAGCTTTTTTTTCTTTTTTTTTAAATTGTTCTCTCATGCTACCATACCTGGAGATCATGATTAAAATATATTTTCATTAGAAACAGGAATAAGGGGGCAGAGCTTGCTCTTGATTGCAGCCACACATGATGGAACAATCGTCTGACCCCCTGGAAACGAGCTGGGACACTCCCCAGCACAACTGACGTCTGTGAGCTGACGCTGTGGCTCTGCAGAAAGGACCTGCTTGTCTGTGGTTTCCGTTTCATGTTACTGCAGAGACAGTAAAAGGGCAAGGGAAGGAAAGGCATGACATAGGGGTCTCCGTTTACCCCCCCCCGCCCTTTTTGTGAGGAAGGTTGTCCCTGAGCTAACATCTGTTGCCAACCTTCCTCTTTTTGCTGAGGGAGGTTGTCCCTGAGCTCACATCTGTGGCAATCCTCCTCTATTTTGTATGTGGGGATGGTGCCACAGCATGGCTTGATGAGCGATGCATAAATTCACTTCGCACCCGGGATCTGGGCCTGTGAACCCCAGGCCACTGAAGTGGAGCGCGTTGAATTTAACCACTTTACCACCGGGCCAGTCCCACCCTTTACCCCTTGTAATCTTCAAAATAAGACTGTCAGGTGGATTTTATTGTCTCCGTTTTACAAATAACCAAACGGAGGCTCAGAGAGCGGAACTGGCTTGTCCCACATTATCAAAATAGTAGCGGCAGAGCTGAGGTTTGAATGCTGTTCTTCCCTGCATGAAACCCTTCAGAATGAGCCCCGGCTTTCAGGAGGAAGACCGCGCTCCGTCTCTGGGCACGGAAGGGCCTCATGACGGGCCCCCCGAGAACCTGGTGGCATCTTCCCTGGAGACCCTTCCCCTGCACACTCTGCTCATCCACACCTTCTCTGGTCTCCAGGTCTTCACACAGACTGTTCCCTCCACCCAGAGCCCTAGTTTGCTTCCTGCCCCTTTTCTCCTCCCTGTGAGTGATTCCCACCCTCTTCCCCGCATGGCTGAGGTGCCACTCCTCAAAGCCCTCTCTGAGTCCCAGCGCCCCTCCCCAGCTGGGTTCAGGGCTCTTCTTCCTAGTGTCATTGGCCCGTGTCACAGCACTGACGGCCCTGAGGGTAGGGACTGGGTCTGGTCTACCATCGTTCTGCATTCCGCCCCGCCCCCTCCCACCCAGAATCAGGTGCCCTGTACCATGAGCCCCAGTGGATGATCCACTCCTGCCTGTCCGACACCAAACCAGGGCATCTTTCCAGCATGCCGCAGCTGGAGAGACCACGTTTTCTCGTATCTTCCTCTACCGCCTTCCTGACTTGGCCTTGGAGGTTCAGAGATCCAAGTTTACGGCCCAAGTTGGTTGCCTGGGGCCACCTGCCGTCTGCTCCTGGGGAGCACCTGGCTCCTGCCCCGGGATCTTGCAGGCAATGCTGCACCCTGGTGGCGTCTCTCCGTGCTGCGGCTCCCTTCCAGCCTGGAGCTCTGGCCTGAGGAGGATCCTGTGAGCAGGTAGCACCCTCATCGTTTCCAGCGGGAAGCTGGACTCGAGGGGAGGGTTGGTGATTGCCTCAGTATCCCCAGCGCTTGTGAGTGGGGAGCTGTCAGCCCAGGCATGCCCACTTTCCAGGCTGGGCGGGGGGGCGGGGGGGAGGGGCGGTCACTGCCCACCCCTAGGGGGCACTAGAGAAGTGGGAGCTGCCTCAAGCTCCGACATGACTCAGTGGCATAAAATGAATACAGGTGCATTCCAGAAAATCTAAGAAACAGAAAACTGTAAAGAAAATAAAGATTATCTGTCAACCCAGAGGCAGCGTCTGTTAACCATTTTGGTGATATCTTTCTAATTTGTCTTTTATATCTATCAATGCATTATTACAAAATTGGGACAATAACCTAGAGAGATTTTTAAAAATAGCATTTAATATGTCCTAAGTTCAGAAATAGAAGCAAACCTGGAAAATCAGAAAAGCATAAAGGAGAAAATTTAAAAATCACTTATAATCCCAGCAGAGACAACCTTTCCCCCCAATTTAGTTTATATTTGTGAGAACCATATATCTATTTTGCAAGAATTCAAATCAGAAATTTAAAAAAATGTCCTAAGGGAATATTCATTCTTATATCTTGGATTACCCCACAGTAGTGTACACTTTCTCTTTTTTCCTGCATGCAATTTCTCCAGAAACATCCTCCAACCTCTCGCCGACACGTTCCATCCACATGGCCCCACGGGAGTAGCCAGGCATTGCATGAGCCTGAGTGGATTCATCTGTGGGACTGAAGCTTCGAAGTGGAATTGCTTAATAGAAGGTATGTGCTTTTATAAGTTTTGATACATGCTACCAAACTGGCTTGCAGAGAAATCGTAGCCATTTGCACGCCCACCAGCAGGCAGGAGAGCGCCTGTTTCCCAGTAGGATCACTAACAGAATGTCGTCGAACTTGTGCTGAGTGTGCACCGAGCCAAGCACCAGGCTCAGAGCTGTCTGTGTCTTAGTGCTCACTGTATCCTCACCATTACCCACGGACGGAGGTAGTAGCATCTTCACTTCACAGGTGAGGAAACTGAGGTTTAGCGAGCTTAGCCGCCTCAATGCACAGACCTGAACTGATTCCAACGCCAGCATTCATCCTAACATCTGCCCGGTGTTATCAACCTTAAATGTATCAGAACCACTCAGAGGACTTGTTAAAAGCCGGCTGGGCCCCACCTTCAAGTTTCTGATCCAGCGTGTGTGGAGAAGGCCTGGGCGCACGCACCTCTAGTTCCCAGTAACGCTGATGCTGCTGGTCCAAGGCCCGCACTTGGAGAACCATCGCTCCTGTTACTCTCATATGGGACCCTATCTGGACATGACCTTGCTGACCTGCCTTCGACCTCAGTTGGGTGCTCGCTTGAACTCTATGTGTTCTGCAGACCTGTGGTTTGTGTACGTGTGGGAATGTGAATATACCTTTCATGGTCCTTTGAATGCACCAACTCAGGTTTGTGGCAAGTGATTTCACTTCTTCAAGACTGTCCCCCCACTTTTTTATTGAGATGATGCTCAGAGGAACCCCTGGGGGGCACTGCAAGGAGTAATGCATGCATGCACGTGTGCAAAAAAAAAATGCTTTGAAGATCATAAACACTCTTCCGAAGCTAGTTATAAACATTCCTATTGATGGAGAAGCTGTGAAGGATAGTTGGACAGGCCAGGACTGAGATAGCGGTTGGGCCAGTGTGTGACACTAGATGTCAGGCCACTTCTCTGAGCCTCAAATTCCTTTTCTTACAAATAGGGATATTATGGGCTCCTTGAGCATCAAACAAGCCCCTATGTGCGTTGTCCCAAGTGCTCTTTCTGTTCCAGAAGCTCCAGGGACAGTGGCGCCCTCAGTGACAGAAGGGCTGGTTCTGGAACAATGGGTACAACTTCATTGCTCACAGTCATTTCCCCTCTAGATTCTCAGAAATAATGTTCATTGTCACCTCTGTTCTCAGAAAATCTCATATTCCCTACTCCTTCCACATCCTGGTGATGATGTCTCTGTGACACAAAATGGGCTGTTTTCCGCAACTGGAAATTGGAAACATGAAGAACTGTTTTAGATTCCTGGAAAGAGCCCAGGTTGAACCCAATGCCCAAGTGGACCCTTGGCTGGTGCCAACTGTTCTAGTTGCTGGAGATGTGCCAGCGGACAAAAGAGAAACCCCTGCCCTCGAAAGCTTGTTGATACTGTGTCCCTAAGTATGTCAACATTGAAGTCGGATGCTTTCTTGCAATCTGGTAAGGGGTAAATATGTAAATTCACAGAAAATTTTAAGTTGGTCTGAAATGGATCCAACGAAGCTCAGATCTCCAGGAACCCCAGAGATGTGGCTACAGCCAGAACTCCCCAAGCTATGACATGTACGAGGATCTTGGGCTCCTGTCATCCTGCAGATTCTGGCTCAGCAGGTCCAGGGTGGGGCCCAAGAACTTGCATTTCCAACAAGCCTGGATGTTGCTGGTTGTAGGGATCACACTTTGAATAGCTAGGGCTTACGTGACATATTATGTCATTCACCACCAAATGTAACCTTGACTGTCTTCAGCTTTCCGTGAAATTCTGAATGCACGAAGGGAAGACTAATTTTATTAGAGTATTCAGCGGTTTACATTTTTGGGCTGGGATGCAGGTCTGGGTGTCAGATCTTGGCTCGCACTCCAGTTTTCAAGTGCCCAGGGGCAGTGCGAGCACGCTGTCACTCCTGGAAGCCCCAGCTTTCTCATCTGGGAGCAGGCACTTTTCCCATCTCTGTCTCATTTAGGCAAAATCTTAACTGTTAGACATTTTAAAAGGATGGATTCAAGTGTCTCCATTTGACCATTTTAATCTGATATTTTTAGTTAGGTTGTGGCTTATCTCTGGGGAAGCTGCCAGGGTTCTGAAATCTTACCATTAACACTGATATATACAGGCATTTTGAATGCATGTCCAGTGTCTGTAGATGAATACACGATGGGCACCGTTCAGTGAACGAACTGCTGCACAGGGATTATCTTGTTCAATCTTCAAAACAACTCTATGAGGCAGATTCGATTATTTTCTCCAAACAACCAAAACTGAAGGTCGCAGAGAATGTCAGCAGCCCAAATACGTATGTTTTACAAGTGGGTACAACCAAGATTGTACTGGGTCTGTCTGACTCCTAAACCCAAGCTCTAGAGCATATTTAAATAATTGAAGTGATGAACAGAGTTACGGTAGCAGGACAGATACAGAGACGTGACCGAGAAGGTTAAACTGCTCAGTTCTTTAGCATGTCTGTTAATAAGGCACTCCCCAGTCTTGGGTCAATTTAGATTTTCTCTGTGAACTGTGGAAAACGTTAGTTCCACATTAGAATCTGACAATGTAAAAGCAAATTTGCCTCACCACCATGTGCAGTGGCCTTAGTCACCGGAATCTAAGGCAGAATCACCCCCCCGCTCATAATTTACGTTCCTGGAATTACACTGTGTGGGGCTTGGGTGGGGGGCTCTATGCATATGGTATTCAAGAAGGTGGAAGACTGGAAGCCAAAACTAGAAACATATTTTCTGCTAAAGGCATAATACAAAAATATCTCTGCATTAGGCGTTCCTGATGGTACCCACATAGTAAGTCTCAATGGAAGGTGCCATCGATTCTAACACAAAACTGCATTATCTTTCACATACAAATAAAAGAGAGGATTTATTTTCATTCTGAGTTTATTTAACATTTCATCCAGTTGAACTGAAATAATACATTGAGTCCCACACTGGCAAGACACTGTGCTAATACTGAAATAAAAACTGCCAGCCAGTAAATACGCACAATCATAATTCTTCCTATCACGCTAATAGAAATATGAATAACTACTTACTTTTACAGGCTTATTGCACTTCATGTGAACTTTTCTCCAGAAAAGGTATTTCTAAGAGATCAGCAACGATTGCCAATCTCGGTTCATTTGTTCTCTTTTATAAACCATGATTAAACTATACAGTTAATATTTCTATATAAAAGCATCAAGAGTTGGAAGGTTCAATGTTTACAAAGACACATCTCCATGTTCATTATCCCCTTTATAACGGAGCTTTGGTTGTATCTTCCTGGTACGTGTAAAATTTCAGTTAGTTTGTCAATCTTCCAACCAGTCATTAATTTTTCAGTGAAGGTTAAGATTCTGAAATGGAGCTACCAATCACCCAGGGGGTGAGAATTTGGAGGTGAGCTGGGGCTGGTGGGGGGTGCCTCAGTCCTTTAGTTTCTTGTTAAAAGCGCCCTTTAAGCACCTCATGGAGATCTGCCTTGAATTTCAGGCTTTTACCGCTTTGTAAGAGAAGCATCTATGGCAACAAAATGCATCCAAGGCCAGAATGTTGTGGGGAAGCTACTTTGCCTCAAATGGTTTAAGACAGAAAAATCGAAATGAGAAAATTCTGGCAGCATAAAGGAAGGCTCAGAGTGGCCCCAACCTTCAGATCCATTGATCCTTTCGGAGAAAAGAGAAACACAGACACAAGGCACGCCATTTTTTCTTTATGAGGAAATTCAGTTTGGTCACATTGTCAGGAAAATCTGTCGAAACTAGGTTCTACACTTTTTTCACTTACAAGTCTCTGAATTACAAATTGAATTGAGTGGTCTACACTCAACCACTACCTTGTGTATGCCTTTGAACACCTACAGACTCGAAACATAATCTTTAGTACATTAAATATATCATATGTGAAACTACTACAGATGATGTAAACAGCGGTCCAAGGATTCGTTATTTTCAAACAGGCTGGAATGTGATATACATCATTCAAGTAAAATTCATGTAGTCACTGATTCACAAACACATTGTTTCTGTATCTTTCTGAAGGCCAAAGAGATGTATAAGCTTGACAAGAAAAGACAGGTAGGAGCTGGAACCGTGCTCTCATTGCTAAAGAATTAAACCAACCAGATTCAACCCCGTCACACAGCATTGGTCTTGAATATTCTGCCAAAACTTGACATTTGTACATTTCAGTTATTCGATTATTTGATGCAAATAATTGATGATAAAGTCAACAAGTGCAAGGTAGGATTAACATCTTCATAAGAATGTAAAACAGAATAAATTTAAAAGTCAACCAAAGAACCCCCCAGCAACATGAAAGCATCCAGGCGTTGACAGCAGGGACGGCTCGCTACACTTGTCTATCACCGTGACCTTCGGGAGGTCTGTGAAGGAGCTGTTATCCTACAGACCCAAAAACTCATCATCTACCTCGGGCTGCCGGCTGCCCAAACTGGAAGCAAACTGCCCTTAATATTTATGAGACATTTTTCACAGCTGAGCCTCAGAGCTTTCATGCTTTCCCAAATCAGTGCTGAGATCTCCTTGATTTGAAACAAGAATGGGATTAAAAATTCAATATTTTAAACAGATTTCCTTTTCAGGGTCTGGTAATCAATAAGTATTTATTGAGCATACACTGAACATCTATTCTATGCATAGCCGTGCTCTTTAAAACTCTGGGTGAGGACTTGGATGTTGTCTTGAAAAACAATTACTATAAAAGCTACAGGAAGGGTATTTCTGTAAATTATACCGTGATTCAAATGCAAGGGGGCCGACAGGCGTCGGGCACCTGGCCCACACCAGGCGCTGTGCTGTAAGGAGCAGCTTGACTCTAAAAGGCTAACGCGGATCTTTAAAAGGTTTCTGTAACTGGGAGCACCCGGGCTGAGCAGGATTTTCCTCACCCATGCGGCGTGGCGAGCCCAGGTGCGCAGTTGGCGGGTGAGCTGTCAAGCTGCTCTCCCTAAGCTACAATCCCTTATTGAAGTAGACCCGTCGTAATTCAGGGGAGGTCTCTCGGATCCTGGCTTGCAGCTCAGCCTCCAAGCTGGTCACAGACATGGAACTGGGGTAAGGGAGAAACGACAGGGTTATCACACGGGCAGGGGTGAGACCCAGATCTGGAGAGGGCAGAGAGAGGACCGCCACCCACTCCCCCATGACTGGGGCAGTGAAACAGAGTCCTGTTTAAGCAACGCTTCATGTGCCTAGAAAATGAGAGACCTGTTCCTTTCAGAAAATCAGCTGTCACTAATAATCAAATAAATGCACCTTAAAGATCCAATAATTACTAAAAGCTTAAAAACCACTCATCGCTGGCAAGGCTGGATGGTATCGACAGTCTCAGACCCTGCCGGTATTGGAAAACTGTCTGTGGAAACTTGGCTTCCCAGGGAGAAGCACACAGCTGTTCAGCAGTAATGGAAAAGACACTGTGTGCTCAGTGGGACTCTGGATGCTAACAACTCACTTGCACTAATGTGCTTTTGTCCACTGTGTTATGATACATGCTCACCCTAAAGCTTTCAGGAAACACTAAACTGTACGAGAAAAACACCTCTGGTAGTCGCACCACTGAGAGATAATCACTGTTAGTCTTCGCTTTCTGCATTTAAAACAAGTACCTGAATGTATTCTATGTATGTACGTATTCAAGCTTATCTTTTTGTTATACAGGCGTACTTACTACATAAAAGTATGAAGACAAATTATCCAGAATGCTTACTACCAGAAAAACTGTTAACATTTTGATGTGGAATTAGTCTTTTCAAAAGATTTGGTCTGCACTATAGTTGAGATGTGATAAAACATGAGGTAAAAAGGATAAGCTATAGATTTACAGACAGATATATGCAAAGAAAAGAAAAACTAAGAATATAGAAAAAAACGCAGTGGCTATTTTCTGTGTAGTGGGACTTTGAGTACTTTTAAAAGGATGTTGCTGGGGCTGGCCCGGTGGCGTGGTGGTTAAGTTCGCGTGCTCCACGTCGGCCGCCCAGGGTTTGCAGGTTCAGATCCCAGGTGTGGATCTAGCACCACTTGTCAAGCCATGCTGTGGCTGCGTCCCACATATAAAATAGAGGAAGACTGGCACAGATGTCCGCTCAGGGCCAATCTTCCTCAAGCAAAAAGAAGATTGGCAACAGATGTCAGCTCAGGGCCAATCTTCCTCACCCCACACTTGTTCACAAAAAAGGATGTTGCTGATGATAATGGTAATGGCTCTGACTTATTGATCAGCTTTTGGGCCAGACATTAGGCATTTTAATCCTTATAAAAACCCTCAAACTCAGGTATTATCCTCATTTTATAGATAAGGAAACCAGAGGTGCAACTGAGATGTGAAGCCAGGTCTTTCTCCACCCAAAAGCCATGCTCCTAACCACTAGGCTGTACTGCCTCTTGGTCCTTCTGTTTTTCCACGGGTCTATAACATAGTTACTATTAAGATAGTTTAAAGGCTAACCCAATTTTGGAGTTAAAGTTATTCAAACCTTATTGGATGATGGGGAACATTCTCTTTTTTATCTTCTAGGAGAGTTTGTTTAAAATTTAAATAATCTGTTTCTTGACAGTTGAGGAAAACTCACCTGTAAAACCACCTGGTTCTTGTGTTTTCTTTGTAGGAAGCAGTTTAAATAATACTTCAACTTCCTTAATGGCTATAACACAATTCAGACTTTCTAATTTTTAAGCATTGTTAACATTTTTCTAGAAATTTGTCCATGTTGCCTGTTCTAAAATCTACTGACACGATAATGTAGATAATATTCTCTTATCATATTGGTCTCTGCTGAATCTATACCTATGCCTCTTTTTCATTCATATTATTATTTGTGCCTTTTGTCTTGATTGATATCACAAGACAACTGTCTACTTTGCTACAATTTTCAAACAACCAACTTTTGACTTTGTGGATCCTTTATTTTTCCTTGTTATCTATTTTATTTATTTCTGGTCTTCTTTCTTTTTTCTTTCTCTGGAATTTGTTCTTTTGTACTATTTTAAACTTAAGTTGGACATTCAGCGCACTGACTTTCAGCCATTCTTCCTTTCTAATATCGACATTGAAAGTGATAAATTTCTCTCAAAGCAATACTTTTGCTGCTCCCCAGAAATTCTGATAAGGAGTGTTTTCATTCTATCTCATTCATGCAGAAGAATGGATAACTGTGGCGTATTCATACAATGGACTATTATATAGCAGTCAGAAAATGAAATGACCGGTAGCTCCATGCACTAATGTGGATGAATCTTAGTTACAAGATGTTGAACAAAAAGGACAAGTACCAGAAGACTATATAGTACACATATGTACAGTATAACACCCTTGTCTAAAAAGTCCCCAGAGAATAAAACTAAACAATATTAGGCATACATATATCGGATGAAAATTTAAAAATGTAATTGCATGTAAATGTGAAATTTACACAGTGCTTAAATCTGCAGGGGAGGCAGCGAGACGGGCTGGGAGGAACCCACAGATAGAGGTAACTTACGGGTAATACTTTCATTCATGGGTTGGGCAGTGGATTCATGGATGTTCACTGCATCATTGAAATAAATAAAATAAAATAGGGTCATGCTTGGACCAACGAGGACAGTGTGTTAAGAGCTAAGACATATGATTAATCCTATTCTATGCAACTGACAAGAAAGAAACAATAAAAACAAACATACAGACAAATGTATAAGTAAAAAAACTAGACTAATCATTTTTAAACAGAGGAAGCTAAGAGTGTTCTTGGACTCCCAAATGTAAAACCAAGTACTCTCCATGGACACATGGCTTCATGGCACTAGCAGTTATAGAAAACTTTTAATTTCCATACCTAGAGTTTAAATTAATCATAAAACAAATGTTAGAATGAATATATTGTTTTTCTCATAACACTTAAACAAGATCAAAGCCTATGTAGGAAGCTTCTTTATGGATTTTCAAATCCTTTTAATCTCAGAATCATAACAGCTGCATTTATGAGGGGTTTCCTTCGTATCAGCCGCTCTCCTCAGCATTTCCCAGGCACTATTTCTGAATCTCTGAGTGCAAGGTCAGCTGCTGGACACTGGGATCCCAGTGCCATATACCAGAGAAACAAACTCGTCCTACGTTAAGGCCTGAGATTCTGGGGTCTGTACAGTTAGACAGTATGGGTATTCCTCTTTAGAGACGAGGAAATGTATCTGCACTGGGCTTGGAGAACAGGTCCTGAAGGGCCGCCTGCTCCAAGGGGGGTCTGGCTACAGGCACCGCGGTGAGAAAAGGGTCCCTCTCCTTGAGATTTAATTCCTTCCTTAAGAACAGTGGGGCTCAAAGTGGGGAGGAGAGGATGAAAGCTGGGGTTCTCATCAGGTGGAGGGACCTGAGAAAGTCAGTTCGAGAACAGAACACCTCATCCCGGACCTGCTTGGAAAGCCCAGGGCCTTAAAGACCAGATGTCTGGGACCGGTTGGCCCCAGAATAGTGTTACAAAGGCAGGAGCCTGGTGACACTTAAACAAAAGCAAGACAACAAAATGCTGGCTCTCCGTGCCTTGATGTTCCGTCAGGAGAAGGCTGAGACCTAGATTCATGCGACGCCGATTTAATGCCTGTCACTCCGGGCCTGACATCAAAAGCAGGATTCAAGGGCAGTTCGGAATGAAAGACAAGCGCACAATAAGGCTTTTAAGGCAAAAAACTAAGCAGACAGAAGGGAAGCAAATACCCCACCCACCTAAGCCGAGTGTGTGCAATTGCTGTCCCGGGGGCGGGACTGGAATGCTACTCTGTCCGCATTAGAGACGCATTTGCCAACGGCTGAAGGACAATGAACCACGCTTAAATTTTTATAAAAGCAAATTTGCATCAGACTTAACCTGACTCTTATCAAAGAATAAAGTGTTTTCAAATGTAATGGCAGTGGGTAGAAAAGAGCTAGGTAGCGAGTTTTGAAATTAAACAGACGCGCGTTTGATTTCTGCGTCTCTCTTCTGCTCAGAGACCCTGGCTTCACTCACTTTCTGCATCAACTTCCCCACCAGTGAAATGGAGCAACGGCCTCTGCGTCTTCAACTGGTTTCCAGGATTAAAACGCATGATCATTCTGAAGAGTAACAAATACGTACCTTTTCTGAGGAAACAAAGCGCAGCACAGGGGTGTGGCAAATACCAAACTTAAAAAAAAAAAAAGACAAATCAGAGTATTTGGAAATGGTTGGCTTTTTGGATTCTATTTTGCTTTTATAACAAACCCTTTTCTTTCTTTCGAGCATTATATTGCCTCACAAAAATATGGCCTGTTTGTGTAATTTTATTACCAAGGACTGCCAAAATAATATTTTTTAAATCAAAGAGATAACAGGAGTTTAAAAAAGAATCATGCAACTAGCCCCAAATGTAGGTTTCTCTGGAGTTTACTTCTAGCTAATTATTGGGACCATAAGTTCCAGATGTTCTGGGATGGTCTCGTTTTCAAAACTTGTGTCCCATATTATCTACCCTTTCCCTCATCTTTCATATGCTATATACGTATCTTTAAAAAATAAGTTAATTATATCAAAGTAACTCTACTCACCAGAAGCCAACTAGTCCAACTTGAATAGGTGCGCTCATCCACGGGAACCTCTGTGTTGAGAAATAAATTATCTGAATACTTTTTACCTGGGGCTCGTAGAGACAGTTTCTCCTGCTGACTCACTGGAAGGAACCTCTCCACATCACAAGAGCAAGATGGAAGGTGATTAGCGACATTCGGGGGTAACACTGCAACAAGCGTGTTAGTCCTGACTCCCTGCAGCCCCACTTGATCGCTCGAGGAATGCGCATGCACAGACCAGTGGCTCTCGTTTTCCCGGTGCACGTACCATCTGAGTGACGCCGGGCTGTATTCCGGAGGTGGAGAAATCGCTATCATTTAGTTCTAACTTATCTCCTGGCTCAGGAGGCAGGCTAGCCTGGCGCCCGGTTGGAAGACAAACACACCTGCCCTCAGACCTCCGCCCGGCTGTGGGAAGGGCAGAGTCCGGCCTCTGCGAGTTCTGGCCTCCTTACCTGCTAATGAGGATCACAGCAGCCTCCTGAAAGTGTGGGGGAGACATGCAGATGACACTCATTGAGTACAGGGCTGGGGACAGGGCCGAAACCCAACACACGTTCCCCCCTCCTCCCTGCAGCTTGCCTTTCTTAGTTTTCGTTGCTGTCAGTATGGTTAAAACTATCGCCGGCATAAAAAAAGTTTGACTGCCACTTTTTTTAACGGAAACAAGTAAGTTGGTTGGTCTTTTGGAGAGTAAGTGCTGTTAGACCTTCAGTTTTCAAAAAGGAGTGGTAGCAAAATACACAATATAAAGGGCGATGAGATAGATGGTTATATAAAGGAGGCCACTGAAAAAGCTGCAACCAAGCTGTGAGTTGGTGTAATGAAATCAGCCGACTTAGTTACGAGTCAACACAAGCTGTTAAAAGATCAGGGTCCCAAAGAGGCTTGCATGAGAGGCGTACCCTCGTCCCCGAGAAGGCTCCTCTGGTGGGAAGGTACGTCACACGGGCTAACGTGAGGGGAGAGAGGCATGGACTAGAGAGGAAGGGAGAAACGTCATCAAGAGGAGGCAGACCCACAGAGCTCACGCAGAGGGCCCACCCCTCAAAGGAGAGCAAGATAAGAAAATACTGTATCCAGGGCAACCGGCTCTGTCTGAGGATGAAGGATTTTTACAAGGAGATGGTAAATCCTCACCCCATCACTTCCCAGACGTGTGATGTCTGTGCTGGTAGACAGACTCAGTGATGGGAAGGCAAGCTAGGTACTGAACGAGATCCTGTGGAAGAAGGAACTTGAGCCCCTGCGAGCAGCCTCCTCATTTCAAGTGGACTCTTGCCTGCATCCTGGGGAACAGCTCGTGTAATCTCAAAGAAGAACGCATGCAAATGAAAGGCCGACGTGGTGGCAGGGATGGTTTGGTTGGAAAGGCTCTTGGTAAGGACAAGGATCCTGGAGAGATCTGACTGATCCCACGGAACCCAACCTGGTTGTCATCCGGTCTCCTGCCTCCTCTCCAGCACCCTGTCCTGCTTAATTCATCCCTCCTTCTTCCACAGAACTTAGTCTGAGATGGGATTAGCGAGCTGTGAATGTCTCGTCTTCGCCCACACACTCACAGAACTCCTCGGGGTAGGGACATGTCTCACATAGCACAGAACTGTGCAAACAGAGGGTATTTTAAATAAAAGTGTGAAGGAATTACAGACAGCAATCACAAGTTTAAAAGATACTCAATGAGGTAAAAGCTCAAAAAGTTACTATGACTCTAAATTCTTTCTCCTCCCAATGATCTTTTTTCCAATAGTTTTATTGACTTATGATAAACTGCACATATTTAATGTGCAGAGTATAAGTTTTGACATAGGTATTCCACTGTGAAGCCATCACCACAATCTAGCTGACGGACATAGCCATCATCCCTAAGGCTTTCTTTGTTCCTTGTGCCCTTGGCAATTCCACCCTCTCCCTTAAACCCTGCACCCTGTTCCCTGGCCACCTCTGATCTATAAATTAGTTTATATTTTCTGGGATTTTAGATAGAGCATCTACTCTGTTGTATAATTCTTTTGAGACTCATTCATGTTGCTGCATGTGTCAATAGTTCATTGCTTTTCACTGCTGAGTTGGGTATTCCATTGTGTGCATGTACCACAATTTGATAATCCACTCTCCTGCTAAGAACATCTGGGTTGTTTCCAGTTTTTCCTGCAAATAAAGCCGCTGTGAAGGTCTGTCTTTTCTGGACACATGCTCTCATTTCTCCCAGGTAAATACCTAGAAGTGAAAGGGCCGCATCACATGGTAAGCATATGTTTAACCTTTTAAGGAACTGCCAGATTATTTTCCAAAGTGGTTGTGCCATTTTACAGCTCCATTAGCAGAAGACAAGAGTACCAGTTCCTCTGCATCCTCCACAACACTTGTTATAGTCAGTCTTTTTAATTTTAGCCATTCCAATAGGTTGAGTGGTAGCTAACGTGGTTTTAACGTGAATTTCCCCAATGACTAAAGATACTGAGCATCTTTTCACGTGCTTATTTGAAAACTGCATATATTTGGTTAAATGTCTGTTCAAACACTTTGCCCATCTGTTTATTGAGTTGTTTTTTTGAACGAGTGTTGAGGGCTCTTTACACATCCTGGATGCAGCTCCTTTATCAGATACATGCTTTACATAAATTTTCTCGCAGTCTGTTTCTTGTCTTTCCATTTTCTTTGTAGTTTTCAAACACCAGAATTTTAACATTTTGATGGAGTCCAATTTGTCAATTTTTCTTTTATGTACTATGCTTTTGGGGTTGTGTCTAAGAAACCTTTGCCTAACTCTAGGTCTCAAAGATGTTCTAGTATATTTTCTTCTAGAAGTTTGACAATTGTAGATTTTTACATTTGCAATCTACGAATCATTGGAAATTAATTTTTATATATGCTACAGTCAATTTCCTACACATGGCCCACATCCTAGGACCTGACCATCCACAAGTCTCCCTACAAGCCATGCTCTGTGTCCCCTCTGAGCTTCTGCAGAGCATGTGCCATTGGCCAGACCTCTTCAAGTCTCTGCCCACTCCTGCAGTCGGGGGAGACGCCTCCACTCCTTGCTCTGAGCCCTGTGCTGTAGACACCGTGCATCGGAGCCACTCCCTGTGCCTCTTCCCATCACCGTGCTATAAGGCCCCTGAGAGCAGGGCTCAAGCCCTGTTCTATGACTCCAGCACTAGCATGTTGCTTGGCATGCAAGGCATTCGGCAAAGGGCTGCTGAATAAATGAATGAATGAACAAAGAAATGCTACATTCACACTCAATTAGCAGACAATCCTGACAACCTACCGAGTAGGCGGAGCGGCCTACCTTTATTATAGGGACAGAGAACTAGAACCTAAGGAATGAGGAACTGTTCTCTCACCCAAACCATATCAGTTTTGTTCCCAGTGAGAGTGCCAGCAAGGTAAGGAGACCACAGGAGCTCTTCTTCCTGAAGACTGTTCTGAAGTACCAGATTTCAGGCAGTGAACTTTTTGGTTTACTGCACAGATTACCGTGAGCCACCTGCCTGCAGCTGCTGCTTTCTTCCAGCACTGCACTTGGGCAAAGATAAGGCGGAGGGGAAGGATGAGTCATGCCGAAAGCTCCCCAGGCTCCCCACTTAAAAAGCCAAGAATGTTCAATCCGCCTTGTGTTTGCAGACGAGTTGGGTCACGACCAAGGTAAAAGCCCAGATAATTACATCCTTGCAGAGGCACATCTGGCCTCCAGAGCTATGGGAACAACCAGAGGGCCGAGCCGACCGAGGCAGACGCCACCCACGTGGACATTCTGAGCCACCGAGGACCGTCTCCGGGACTTCGTAAGGGCGCTCAGGAAAGCTTGCCTTTCAAAATAGCACGTGAAAATGCTTTGGAGATGGAAACATATGGAAGTTAATATAAGCCGACTCTGCCTATGTTTTTGTAATGGCTACACTATCAATTAAGTCTTACGGTCTTCTCCACATGGGCAGAATGCCGTATTTCAGTGTAACGGCAACCACGAACTTGGGAGTGGTATGTGTGTATGAGGAGCTCAACAACATTTAGCTGCTACGTTTTCAAAGCAACATTCTCCTCTGAGCTGTGGAGTATAGTTCCAGCCAGACCCCCTGCAGCTAGCGAGGCACTCGGACTCATGTTCCAGCTACTCTGATCCTTCCTCCCAACCTTGTCATGGAGGTTCGGCAGCCAGTGGCCCCTTCTGGCTCTGGGGCGGGGCAGGCAGAGGGCTTCTTTGGGAAAGGGAAGCAAGATGGCACATCTCCAAATTATTACTGAAGGGTACGGTATCAAGCAAAGCTAAAAACCGCAATCACGAGGAAGGAAAACAAAAGATTTATTCACTTATTATTGTGAAAAAGCCTAGGACAGTGTGGCAATGGTAGCTAACCACTTGTATCATTTGCTGGTTCCTTCATGTAAGAAAATGCCAGGCTGTGTCTATAGCAATTTCTGTCTGTCACAGCAAGAAAATTATGCAGTGTGACCAACTACGTCTTCTATTCAGTGTTTGTCACTGAGAGATTAGAGTAACTGTGGCAACTTTGCCAACAGCACTGAGACCCCAGGAGTTCGAAGGAATGCCTGAATTGGGAAAATCAAGTTTTCCCCGGTGACCTAACTTTTCAGCGTTAACGTAGGTACAAACGTAGACTTTCTTAGAGAATTTCTGGAATCCCAAGCCACGATCAGGACACATGTTAGCAGCCAGAGTGTGCCCAACATCCACAGGCTGGAGCTAGACACCACGGAATAACGTCCCAGCAACAGTGGCAAGAGGCAAGATTCAGAGCCTCTGCTCCAGAGCCCAGCTGCTGGACCCCTCTGCTACCTGGGCGCTGGGTGGCTCTGAGAGGCAGAGAGAAAGGAATGGGGAAGCCTCCACAGTGGGCATGCGGCCTCCCCACTGCTTTCACAGTCACCTGCAAATTCACGCAATCGTAACCCTGCTATCCTATGGGTGCAATGATCCGCATTTACCCCTCTTCTTTCGCAAAAGCTGTTACTTCTCTTCTTTCGCAAAAGCTGTCACTTTCACGTCAGACAAACTAACATGGTAAGATGACGGTTTCCAAGCCCTGTACCTACCTAGAAATCTGGTCTTGCTTTAAAAAACCTGCTTTTGCTTAAATTCAGTGGGAGGGGGAGGTTAGATGTATCTTTTCGAAACTTTGCAGCAGAAAATGACTTTGGAAAACTTTTTCAAGAAACATCAGAACAAGAGCTATGAAGTAGGTAACATGTAAAACAAGGCCACAGTTACATGTTGGTCCACACTAATGGCTTTACCGCTTAAATACACGTAACTGCTTTGTATTTCTGCTTAATCTTACAACGAAGGCTGTCAAAAACCCACAAAGGAGATGGATGGAGACTCAGAGGGTTTTTGAGGGTGTAGCTTCCTGGGGTAGCCCAGGGGTCTCTGGATTCCCTATGAGGACAAGGAGCACTGGGACCATTCGGTCACTGCAGAGCCACTGTGACGCTCTACCTAACACTTCATAGCGTTGTGTAAGACTGCAACAGGAGGAAGCTCATGGAATGTGAGGCTTCCAGATTCCTAACGTTTCCAAGAGACAATAGGAGGGGGTGCTGCAGAGAGGGGCCCCTTTCACTCCCACGGGGTTGGTGCGTTAACACGTAACAACCTGGGTGTGTCAGTCAAATGAGATGCTCGACAGCACTGTTTCTTCATAGCAAACTTCTTAGCTTATTTTTCGAAAAATGTGATTGTACTAAGAGTGTTTAGGAAGTGTTGACTTAGTGTTGGCCTTAGTTTTCCATCTGCGGCCCACAGGGAGGGTTACAGGTTCATGAACACACCTGTTGACATTTAGAATTTTCTCAATCACTGAAATCATTCAGGAAGGGCTTGGTCTGAGAACTATGTCCTTTTTTCAAAGCTCTATAGTGTCCCATCGATGGCACGGTTCTAAGACTGAAAACAATTCACTCCAAGGGAGCTGTGGTCTTCACCACAACACAGCTGCCTCTCCAGCGAGGAGCCTGACCCATTTCTCCTGGCAGATCTAATGGTGTCACTTCCCAAACAGCATGAGCCCAATGAGTCACCCTACGCCACTGTCTCCTACTTGTTACAAGAACTGGAAAACTAAAGTGAAGGATAAATACTATTGTATTAAATCATGGAAACTACAAAAAGCAATGTAGAAAGAATGTATACAGTGCATGGACATTCCTTCGTTACAAATTCATCCTGTAATATTTTTAGACCTTGAGGGGAGGCAGCTGCTAGATTAATGAATCATTAGATATGATCACCAAAGAAAAATACATCAGGATACTAAATTCAGTGTTCCATGAAGCTACTACTCCATATTATTTCTTCATTTCTGATAGTATGTATAGAGAGTTATAAACATGGAATTCCAAATTCACACCACCTCTTCATTGTTACCTAGCGAAGCATCCAGTTGATGACTAAGCTAAGCATGTACCTGCATTGTAACTTCTAAACAGAAGTGGGGAGCAGTCTGCATTTATGAGAGCTTTTTCAACTTTCTGAGATTAGAAACAAAATGTTTCTGGAAACATCTTTTTATTTGTATAAGTGTCCAAATGTAACCAGCCCCCGAATTCTTTACTCAGTACTTATGTAGGAGGAAATATCTGTATAGTTTGAAGTCTGAAAGTGAATTGAAAGATTGAGACAATGATCAAGAGAATTGGGGCTTACCTTTAGAAAGGCTTTCTTTTCCAAAGTGTTCATGATAAATGGAGGGATAGCTGCAAGTAAAAATAGATCTACTTAAATCTTCACTTAATATCTATTTTTAGCTCACATTTGTTTCCCCCAACAATTTCACAAAAGGCTTAAGTCACTTTCAGGCTATTTTCACACTAGCAGAGTGAAGCCAATTGCAATAATTCTTGAAACTACTTTAGTATTTAAGAAAAAATCCACTATTCCCATTCTCTAGATTTTTGAAAAATAATGTAATGCTCTTTGCCAGGCAAAAAATTTTGTAATCTTGAAGAGAACTTTATATTTAACATTAAATATGTAACAGTACAAACATGAGGACCTTTACCCCCGTACTAATAAGACAAACCCAACCTCCCCTGGGTGTCCATTCCACGTGTATAAAGCAGCATAAAGATTGCTGCCTTGACTCAGGCAGACCACTGGCTAGCTGGTGCTCCTAGAAAAGTTACCTCACTTCTCTGAGCCTTAGTTTTCTGCTTTCCTCATCCATAAAAGGGGGAGAATTGGCCCAAACTGGCCAGGATGATTGGATGTAATAACACTCGTAAAACACTGGGCAGCGTTAGATGATTTACTCACAGGTTTTATCAGACTAAACGGTGACATCCATAACTCCAATATGTCAATCACCTTTTTCACTGGGATAGAAAAACTATGTTCTTCCTCTGGGGGCTAGATTATTATCTAAGCCAGAGGAAATGGATTTGTTGGGCTGGCTGAACTCCAAAGCGGAGACTCATACTTCAAAATGGGAAAGTACAAAACCAAAAGCAAGCCCAGCGGAGAAGCTGGATTTTGGCAAATCTGGAAATCTGGGCTCCGCAGGCGTGTCGGGCTTCCCCGCCACCTCCTGGCAGGTCAGTGGCTCGGGGGACCCCTGGCCTACATTTCACGACTGTGGTTTCCACAGTGCACCTCGTTACATCAGTTAATGGGGCTTCAGTCAGATAACCCCCATGAGCTGGAAGGTGAATATGATGGTCATCAAAGCTTTCCTTCATGCCCTCTTTTTCAACTTTGTTGCCCACTCCTACTTGTCTGCTGATGAGCATTCACAGTGATGAAAGGTATTTGAAGCCAACAACAAGTAGTGGGAAAACTTGAGAGTGGCTGATTACGTATGCTTCTGTTGAGAGCTTAGTTAACAGCCAAGTGCTGTTTGCATTCAGTTTAGATGAGGAAATTAAACGCACTAATTTCTATTTTTTCTGCAAAGGGCACTGTAACTCCCAGCCCTCCAGGTCCTGAGTAAGTCTGAGAACCTTCTCTAGGCCCGTGGCCTGAGGAGAGCTCTAAGAAGCCTTGGGAGTGGACCGGCGATTCCCAGAGGAGAAAACACAATGTAGATTTTCTGCTGTTGGTCATGTTGCTGCCAAGCCCTAAGGACGGAACTGAGTAGGAACCTGGTACACAGTTTATTCATGGCTGCTCCAGCCGACCCAACTTGCTCTGTGTTTTAAGGGTTTCCAATTGATACAAATACATTTTCAGGAGAAATTCCTATTCAAGAACTTCGGGAAGTTTCTTTGCAAGATTTACAAAGATCAAATTCTTTCCCTTCAAGTTCTCATCACCTCTACTATCACTGCCCTGGTCCAACCTGCCGTCATCGCTTGCTTGGAGCACTGCGACAGCGTCCCGACCAGCCTCCCCTGGAGTCGTGGACACATGAATGATGCCACTCCCCTTCAAAACCCTCTATGGCTTCCTACCCCTCAGATTAAAAGCCAGGGCTCCAAAGGCCTGCGGGCCATCCATGTTCTGCCCTCTGGGGCCTCGCTCACTCCATTCTCCTGCTCCCATCTCCCTCTTTCTACTCCAGCCATACCTGCCATTTTGCAATGCTTCTGACACACCAGGCAGGCGCCCCCCCTCCTGCTGTTCTAACTGCTAGAATCTGCCCCCGGGCCACGCAGCTCCCTCCCCCTCTGCCCAGCACTCCTTCCTGGCCATCCTGTCCACTTCCACCCAAGACCCCCGTCCCTCCTTTTCCCCTCAGGCTTCATCATCACCTCACATATATATTTCACTTACTTATCTTGTTGATTCTCGGCCTCCCCCTCTAGAAAGTAAATTCCACCAAGGGGAATGACTTTTTCTTTGGTTCAAAGATGCAGAAACGCTCGCTCAATCTATGTTTATGGAATAAATGAGGGGAGGACAAAGTTCTACTAACCCATGCCTGGGGCTGCCATGAGAATCCTGGAGATGACTACCTGTGCGATGGCTTGTTTGGCAGCATTTGCCGACTCGCCCAGGCGGTTCCCATTTTCATCGGTGACAGGAATGCCAACTTTGAGTTCCCTATGGAGCAAACGGCACACAGACGTTCACAGATCCCGGTGTGCAATGGCTGGAAACAGCGCTTACATTGTGAAAGGTCAGGTCCCTACTGATCCAAAAACCTGCTCAAGTGTCATTTGCGGCACTAATAAGTCTACTTTAAATAGCACGGACAAGTTTAATCTCGTGTGATAGGCACAAAAGTAAAATAACACTAGTAAACTTTGTAAAAAAGGTATAGCAGTTTTAAGAAAAATATGACTCAAAGGGCGAACGCTAACATAAAGGAAAGGCTAATTTCTATGCTCATGTGCAAATCTGAGCAAGTCTTCAAATGAGACAGACACAGTACAGAGCGTTAGTAAGCCAACTGACTACACTGACAGGGCGTCACAGGTCGCAGCACTTCTGACGTTGGCTAACTACACTAACACCAGAAGGAGAGCTCCTAGCGTTACCTCGTTTTTCGTTCTCCACTCCTAAATGCTTTTTCTCATTCTTTCTTCTCCTTTAATTTTTGCCGTTCTAAAAAGTACTTTCAAAGATATAGATTATTTTAAATCTCCCCCAAAAATTCTAGGGTGAAAAAGAACCTTTTTTAGAGAATAAACTTTCTTTGCGTAGACCTCCTCTGCCCAGCCCTAGCACAACTAAATGTAAGTGTGAGATATATTTTTTTAACTTTTTATTATACAGAAGTAGAAAGACTATTCTAAACTCTCAGGTACTCATCAGCCTGCTTCAACAATTAACAACTCCCGGCTAAGCTTGTTTCATCAATGGAGCCATCCTCGCCCCCAACGCCAGATTATTTTGAAGCAAATTTCAGATCTCATATAATTTCATCTGTAAATATTAAAATAAATTTTTAAGAGTTTCAACAAAGCTAATTATTACAAGAGATTCCAGTGTCAAGCACAAGTCCTAAGAGTGCACGTTAGTCTTACCTTTGTCTCATTAATGGAATATTAATGCAATTAGCAGCAGCCACCGCAGCAAAGGGAACAAAACGTCCGATGAGTGGTGAGACGTGCTGCAGAAACGAGAGTCCAAGAGTGTTGTGTGACTTTCCCTGCAGTATTGGAGGGAAATACTTGTTTCTTCTTGAAAATTGCTAAAAATGCAGAGTCCTGTTTGTACAGAAACTCAGGCCAAGAGAACTTTCAAAACTTGTTTCCTAGAGATATTTTCATATTTCCAGCATGGGCACACTGGGACAATGCAGACTTCTAGAACATTCTGAGAGCTTAGTGTGGTTGTCGGAGGAGGGGGCTCTGGAGTCCCAAAGTCTGAGTTCAGATGCTGGCTCCCCCACCTCTTCAGAGGGGGGGTTCTGAGGGTGAGCACTTAGCATTGAATTTAGCACTTAAAGCACAGTGTCAGGAAGAGACCAGGGGCTTGGCAGATCTTACCGGTGACACCCCTTCCCAAGCTTACTGGAAGATATAATTAAAATATACAGTTGAAGATAATGACTATAATAAAAAAGTACCAAGACTCGAGCTATTTTTAGAAATAATAGAGAGACTTAGAGCCTGGCAGGTGAGGACAAATTAAGAAGCTTTACTATGGGAATAAAAATCCAAGTACCTTGGTCAATGCATTGAGTCCTAGAGCTGTTGCCACAGCACCCGTTGTTGCAGAAACATAAGCCGTTCCCAATTCACTGAGAAGAAAGAGAACAGTGCATAAACGACTGCGTGTCAGGAAACTCAGAGACAACATTTTTTGAAGAAATGAGAGGGAAATGTGAAAGAGCATGATTAAGAATGGAGAATGGAGATGCCACAAAATAATACTCATTATTACTCTACAAGTAGAGAAATCCAGAGAAAAAGCAAGTAGACCCACAACAAATGTGCTTCTTCACATGTAACCTGACTAGGACCCAAAACAAGCAGACAGAGAGCATACGGACATGCAGGGGAAAGAAAGGAAGGGAGCTGCGAGTGTGCAGAAACCCACAAACGTAAAGAAACACACACTGGGCCAAATGCTTCTAGTATGTTTGCTTAAATCAAAAACATTTCTCGGGCCAGCCCGGTGGCGCAGGGGTTAAGTTCGCATGTTCCGCTTCAGTGGCCCAGGGTTTAACGGTTCGGATCCCGGGTGTGGACACGGCACCGCTTGACAAGCTATGCTGTGGCAGGTGTCCCTCATATAAAGTAGAGGAAGATGGGCACGGATGTTAGCTCAGGGCCAGTCTTCCTCAGCAAAAAGAGGAGGATTGGCAGCAGATGGTAGCTCAGGGCTAATCTTCCTCAAAAAAAACTTCTCATTTATTGAAAGTAAAAATACAATGCTGCCATTCTTAAAATTACATCTTAGTGTGTAAAAATCCTCAAAGTTTCACCTTCAAAATACAATTAAGCCCAAGAAAGTCTACCTTATTTTAAAATAAATTTTAATTCAAGAATGGATGAAAGGAAGGGGTGGTAACACTGCTGGCTGCAGATTTCCAAATCCTTCATTCCAGGTGATGACAGTAGAAGAATACAGACTGTCAGACGCAATTTAAAGTGATAACACAAAAAAGAAAGCACTTCGAAGTGTTACACAAGTTGTGCTGAAAGCTCTGGTTAACTAATCACTTAAGCCTGTCTAAAATTTCTTTTACAGAAGGCAAAATTTTAAGCCCATTTTCTTTCTTTTTAGCTCCAAAGATGACCTATTTTAAAGACAAATCAGATCTAAAAAAAGCTGTCTTGATTTCTGCAGAGACCACATTGTTGATCCCCTATTTTGACTTGGTATCTGTCCCCAGGTTCAGGGTATATCTGAACTGCCTGCTGTGTGTTCTGCAGGGAGAAGGAGCTGAGGTGTGGGAGAGCTA
>NC_060273.1:48563073-48575131 GCF_021613505.1 Equus quagga
GAGTGGTGTGTAGGTCTGTGCCCAGGATCTGAACCAGTGAACCCTGGGCCACCTAAACAGGAGAGCATCACCACTGAATCAAACGAAGGCTGGAGAGCGAAGAGGATGGCTACATTTTACAGTCTTACTTTACAGTGAGGGGCGCGTCTCCACTTCTGTTGGTGTAATTGACCACGGCGTTGAAGGACTGGTTAATCCACTGCCAGAACAGCACAGCCGGCGTGGTCCTGCAACAGAGCAGCCCATCACACACCCACCATCGCTCGGGGCCCGGCCGCTGTGCAGAACGGAAAGTGGGAACCCCGGTAACTGGAGGGCGGAGGGCTGGAGAGGGGAGAACTCTGAGACAAAGGCTGTGCCTTCTGGGTCAAAGGCTTAGGATCCGTGCGGCTAGAAAGATTTTTGTCCTTGTGATTCCGTTTCTTCATTTGTTAGATGTGGGTAACACCAAGCTTGGAGGGCTACAGTGAGGATGACATTACCTCACTCAATTTTGCAAACTTAATTTTGTAGAAAGCCTGGCATAGAGTAAGCGCTCAATAAATGTCAGGCCCCTTCTCTTGGGGGAAAAAAGAAGCCCTTTGTAGGCTAAATAGTCCTGATCCCCTCACTGCACGTACAAGTCTAAGCGTCTATGTCCACACCTACACCCGCACCCACGCTTACACCTTTATCATCCGGATGGATTAAAAAGAGAATTTGCTTAAAGACTCTCTTTATTTTCTTTTTCCATCTCATTTTCTTTTGGGTCTAAGATTTAAAGAAAAATTCAACTTCTGTTTGAACAAGAAAGAGAATACTATCCAGCAGAGGGAAAACGTCAACAAGGCCCAGAGATACAACATTTATACAAAATGGTAACATGAAATGACATTTATTTCAATGTAACTATTTACATACAAAAACGTAGTTTAAGCTTCTGTCATATAAAGGGAATCATTGTTACATTTCCTTAACTTACCTATAAAATGTCATCATACAGCCTGTGATGGTCATGTTCATTGGCACCTGGGCTGACATTCTTCCTATCAAAATCATCTTCTCGCCAGTGTCAGGATGAAAAGCAGAATCGTAGATGTACTTTGCCCTCCATAATTCGTTTTCTGTAAGACCTGGAGGAACAATTCCTTGTCTAGGACAACAACAAACATGGCAGTTGTTCATTTCAAATATCTCACAGCGCTCGAGACACACACAGCTAGAAGGTTCTCAAGTTCACACTCACCTTAGACAACTGTGCCTGGAAGGAGGACACAGCTATAATTATCACAAAGCCCGTGAAATTTTAATAACAAAAACAGCAATAAACACTTAAAATGAACACTTCAAACCCATATATCTCAAATTAGCTGCAATTTGGAAAAACAAAGACTTATATGATAGGGAAGTATTCAACATTGAAATCTTCTTTGTTTTAAATGACATATTTATAAATGTATTTTGCACTTTGCAAACTCAAATACTTTTAACTGATTCGACAAAAGGTGTGGCACTCAGGAATAGTAATCCATTTTTAAACCTATAGTTGGACAACCTAGATTAGAAAGGCTCATTATTTTTTCTCCTTATCAAAGAAACACATATTCATTGCTAGAAATTTAGAAAATACAGAAATTCATTAGAGCAACTAAAATCATTCAAGCCTTGACCTTCTCATCACCCCTGGGAATCTTCTGGTGAACACACTGTCACTCTCTGCTAAGATCTATATACACAATATGTTTATTTAAAGGTATCGCACCAAATCTGCTACTTCATAACCACCCTTTTTATTCAATAATATCTTGTAAACGTTTCTCTACATTTAGATATTCTTCTATATCATCTACACCGGGTTGAATAGTGTCCCGCCAAAATTCACATCCACTTGGAACCTCAGAATATGACCTTATTTGGAATAGGGTCTTTGCAGATGTAATTAGTTAAGATGAGGTCATGCTGGATTAGCATGTGCCCTAAAGCCAATACCCGGTGCCCTTCTAAGATGGCCTGTGCAGCCACACAAAGAAGGCCATGTGATGACAGAGCAGAGAGTGGAGTGATGCAGCTACAAGCCAAGGAACACCTAGAGCCACCAGAAGCTGGAGGAGGCAAGGAAGCAGTGTCCCCTGGAGCCGGCAGAGGGAGCGTGCGTGGCCCTGCTGACACCGGGATGTCGGACTTCCAGCTCTGGAACTGAGAATAAATTCCTACTGTTTTCAGCCCCCTAGTTCGTGGTAATTGGTTCTGGCAGCCCCGGGAAACTTGACATATCATCCTTTTAAATGCTGCCCAGGACTCCACTGGACGACCGTGAAACAGTCTATGATCCCGATTCCCTACTGCTGGACGTTTGAATGCTTCTAATCTTTCCCATTTGTAAAGGATGAGAAAGTGAATATCCTTATAAATAAATCTTTCCCCACATCCAAGATTACTTAGAAAGAAATGAGTACATTTGCTGAGACAAAGGCTGCATAAAACATGAAAACTGTAAATATGTCTTTTATCCTTTTTCTCTACTTGAGTATGTCTTTTCTATCATCAGCAGCAGCAGCATCATTACTATTTAGGTAACTTGTATATATATTATACACTGCAGATAATCTTGTTAGTGTTATCAGCTGTCTCGAAAACCTTTATTTTCATGTGGTCAGGTGGGAACAAATGAAGTTTCTGTCTAGAAAGGTCTGACCCATTTCAAGATTATACAAATGTTCACCTATACTTTCTTGCATTTTCAAAATGGTTTTCTTTGTCACTTAACTTTTTAATCTATTTGGAATGTATCTTAAGACATGAAAACTTGAAACTTGTTTAACTTTCCTTTCCGCTTGGCTGGTCTGCCACTCCAACGCTAAGATTTAAATGCTATATTCATCACCACTTGGGATTTGGTGAACGCCAGGCTGGACTTCTGGACTTTCTATAGTGTTCCCGTGGTCTGCATCTTCCGGTGGCCAACGCCCACCATTTTAATTTGACAGTTCGTTCTAGCATCTGGGAGAAGAATGGCCCCTCATTCATTACTCTTTCTTTTTCAAAAATGCCTTAGTCACACTAATTTATTCCTCTAGATAAACCTTGGAATTATTTTGGCAATTTTATGGGTGATCACATTGTATTTTGACGGAAACTATTAATCTGGAGAGAAGTGACATCTCTACAAATTAAGACTTTTCATCCTGCTCTACTACATTTCTGCAGTTACTCAAAGGCTTCTTTTAACGACCCCTAGTGGTCTTGTCACTGTTTCACAATTCCAGGTAAGTTTATTCCAGGATATTTTATACACATATTTATCATTCTTATGAATGAGATTAAAAAATATCATCTAATTGGTTATCGCTGGTGTATAGAAAACTACTGACTTTTTGCGTCTTATAAGCAGCCCCCTCATAGGTCCTTATTTGTTCCATTTGTTTCCCAGTTGATTGTTGAGCATATCATCATGTGCAAAAAAAAAAAAATTCTCATCTTTTCAGTATCTCTCCATCTCATTTCTTTTTCTGTTTTACTGAACTGGTTAGGGCTTCCAGAACAACGTTACATAATAGTGAAGGTAAGGGTAACCCTGGGCGGCTGCTGGATTTAACGAGAAGGCTCTCGGGGCAACATCTTTAGGGGAGCGTTCTCTCGGATGTTGATAGACGTTATGGGAAAAAAGAAAGGGCCCGTACCTAAGTCTGGGAAAATGGATTAAACAACTTTCCTTACTGCAGGGCTTCCTGGAATCTTAAAAAAAAGTTAATGGGATGTGACATCCTCAAAGGTGCGATGTAAACTTTCCCAAACTTCACTACTAAAACCATCATCTTCTTTTTTGGGGGCAAATATTCCATAGGATGATTTCTCTGCAGAACTGTTTTCAAGAAGTGTCACTATTCAGTGTGATGCTGGCTGCTAACTCGGGCTATGTGTTCTTTATCATACTAAAGTACTGCGCATTATTCCCAGCTCATTAATTATTTTCTGAGAAATAGATGGAATTTTACCTACTTTTGGGCATCTGTTAAGAAGGGTTTTTTTCTACTTTGATGTGATAAAGGACATTGATAGATGTCCTAAAATTAAATCATCTTTTTATTCTTGGAATAAATCCTACTCATTCATGTTTTAACATAAGGTTGGATTGGATGCTCTAGTATTTTATTTTGGATTTTTGCATTCTTAATTTGGAAGATGGACCATTGTTTTCTTTCTGTGTCCTTTTGCCTTCTGTAGTATCAGGGTTGCAAAAAAATTGGGAAGCATCTCCTTGTGTTCTATACTCCCATAACATTTTAAATAACGAAATCAGTTTTATGAAGGTGTAATTGAAATATAGTCAAAGTCACCTATTTTAAGTGTGCCATTTGAAGAGCTTTGAAAAATGTACACAGTGGCGTAACCACCTCCAGCATCATGGTACAGAACATTCCATCTCCTCAAAAGTTCCCTCAGGCCCCCTCAGAGTCATTCTCCCACCTCCTGGCAACCAGTGATGTGCTTTCTAGCACTTCAGTATCGCCTCCTTGAGAACTGCACATACATGGAATCATACAGTGAGGAGCAGTTTGCGTCTGGCTTCTTCCGCCCTGCATAACGCTTTGAGATGCATCTTTCTTGTTGTATCAATAGTTGGTTAATCACTGAGTAGCATTCCATTCCATGAATGAACTACAGTTATTTATCAATTCTCTCTCTCGCCATACTAGTAAGTACGAAGTGGTATCTCATTGTGGTTTTAATTTGCACTTCCCCAGCAATGAATGACGTTGAGTATCTTGTCATATGCTTACTTCCTATTCCTATATTTCCTTTGGTGAAGCGTTGTCACAACTTCTTCTCAAATCTTTTGACCATTTAAAACAATTGGGTTGGAATTAAGAGTTCTTTATAACTTCTGGACACAAGTCCTTTATGAGATATAAGTTTTGCAAATATTTTCTTTCAGTCTCTGATTTGCATTTTTGTTCCTAAATAGTGTCTTCTGAAGTGGAAAGACATATTTTTCCCTTTATTCTTCATGCTTATGTCCTATCTAAGGTATCTTTGCCTATCCCAAAGTCAAAAAGATTTCCTCTTGCTTTCTTCTAGAAGTTTTATAGTGTTAGCTTGTATACTTAGGTCTGTCATTCATTTTGAGTTAAATTTTGCTTTAAGTTGTGAAGTAAGGATGAACATTCATTTTTTATACGAATACCCAATTTTGCCAGGACCTTTCACTGAACAGAATATCCTTCCTCTATTGAATTATCTTGGTACCTTTATATAAAATCAATTGACTTTTTATGTTTGAGTCTATTTCAGGATTCTCCATTCTGTTCCATTAATCGATGTCTATCCTTACAGCAATGCTATACTGTCTTGATTACTAGAGCTTTATAGTAAGTCTTGAAATCAGATAGTATAAGTCCTTCAACTTGCTCTTTTTCGAAATTGTCTTGAATATTCTAGGTCTTTCGTATTCCCATATAAATTTTAGGATTAGTTTGTCAATTTCTACAAAAACCCCCCTGGGATTTAGGTAATTATGCTGCATCTCCAAATCAATTTGGGAAGAGATGACATCTTAACAATATTGAGTCTTCCAATCCATGAACATGGTATAGCTCTCCATTTAAATTGTTTCAAGCAGTACCAGTACACAGGTAAGTGCTAGGCAGTGTTTGTATTTTCTTTTTATTATTTTGTGTTGTTCTTGAATTTCTTAAGCAGAATTCTCAGTTCATTTATTGTCTTCTTTGATTTCTCTCTGTAATTTTTTTTATGTATTTTGGTGTATTTAACATATTTTGTTAAAGTGATCTCCAAGTATTTAATATTTTTGTTGCTACTGAAAATAGTATTATTTTTAAAATTTCAATTTCCAGTTGTTAAATGTTACTATATAGATGTATAATTGATTTTTGTTATTAATCTTATATCGTGTGACTATGTTAAACACACTTACTCTAGTTGCATTTTTTTTTTTTGGTAGGTTTTTTCTATATACAGTCATGTGCTGTATAATGATGTTTTGGTCAACGATGAACCACATAGATGATGTGTTCCCATGAGATCAGTACCGCACAGTCTAGGTATCCCTACTGAGAAGTGATGCATGACAGTACATCATGTTTTCAGTGAATTAAGAGAGTTTTAGTTCTTCCTTTCCTACCTGTGTATCATTTATTGCTGTTGCCCTTTTCTCTTATTGCATTAGCTAGGACCCAGCACAATGCTGAATAGAACTAGTGAGAGCTGAAATCCTTGCCTTGTTCCTGATCTTAGGAGAAAAGTTTCCATTTTTTCACCATTAAGTTTGATGTTCGTTGTAGGTTTTTTGTGGGTGTACTGTATCCCTTTTATTCCTAATCTGCTGAGAGTTTCATCATGAATGGATGCTGGATTTTGTCTGTTTTTCTGCATCTACTGAGATGATCATATGGCTTTCTGTTTTACTGTACTGATAGAGTGGTTTTCTAATGTAAAACAATCTTGCATTCTTGTTATAACCTCACTTGGAATCTGCTTATTCTGAGTATTATCCTTTTTGTATACGGCTAGATTTAATTTGTTGGGTTTTGTTGAAGACTTCTGTGTTTATATTTATGAGGGATATTGATCTCTATTTTTTTTCCTGTAATCCTTTGTCTGCTTTTGTTATCGGGGTATTTGTGGTTTCATAAAATGAATGTGGAGGGTCTGTCCTGAGGCCTAGTGGTTAAGTTTGGCACGCTCCATTCCAGCAGCCTGGGTTTTGTTCCTGGGCATGGACCTACACCGTTTGTCAACGTCCCACATACAAAACAGAGGAAGACTGGCACAGATGTTAGCTCAGGGCGAATCTTCCTCAAGCAAAAAGAGGAAGACTGGCACAGATGTTGGCTGAGGGTGAATCTCCCCAGCAAAAAAAAAAAAAAAAAAGAACATAACAAAATGAATGGGGAAGTGTTCCCCTCTGTTCTGTTTTCTGAGAGAGTTTGTGATAGAACTGGTATTATTTCTTCCCATGAAGAAATTATTCCTTTTACCTGTAAAGCCAACTGGCCTCAGAGATTTTTGTAGAAAGCTTTTTTTTTTTTACCATGTTGCTATTTGTTTTCTATTTGTCTCATCTCTTCCTTGTTCCTTTTTTCTCTTTCCTTGCCTTCTCTGGACTGAGTCAATTTTGGTAATTTGTATATTCACAGAAGGTGATATATTTCACCAAGATTTCCAAAATTTTTAGCAAAAAGCTAAATAGCAGTCTTTATTTATTTATTACTTATTTCTATCTGTTTGCTCAAGAGGATCCACCCTGAACTAACATCTGTGTCAATCTTCCTCTATTTTGTATGTTGGTTGCCGCCACAGCACAGCTGCTGACGAGCGTGTAGGTCCATGCCCAGGAACTACACCCTGGCCACTGAAGTGGAGGATGCCAAATTTAACCAGTAGGCCATGGGGCCAGCCCCAGTAATCTTTATTTTTACATTTCTATTTCTCTTTTAGGTAACTTTCTTATTCCTCTTGTTACAAACTTGGGGTTTTATTTATTTTGTATTGATTCAACGTGTTTAGGGGCTTATTACTTATTTACTGGGTTTATCAAAGAACTACTTCTTACATTTATTTTTCAATTCTAGTAGTTAATTTCTGACTGGTAAAAAATATTAACTCCCCTCCGCTTTTCTTGAAAAGCAGTATCTGCCATGGTTCAAGCATGAGCTCTGGAGTCAGCCTGTCCAGGTTCCTATCCTGGCTCCACCACTTACTGGTGTCAGGACCCTGAGCAGGTTAAACCTTAGTTCTTTCATCTGAAAAAAGGAGCGAACAATGGCATCTACCTCAAGGGCTGTTGTGTGGGTTGAATTAACGAATGCAATGTGCTTCAAGCTGTAGCAGCACACGGTATGCACTAGGCAGTGTCTGCTATTTTCTTTTGTTATTTTGTGTTGTTCTTTAATTTCTCAAGCTGAATTCTCGTTCATTTATTGTCAGTCTTTGTTGTTTAATAATAGAGACACGTAAAACTATAAACTTCCCCTCCGAGTACAATTTTGGCACAATCCCTTAAGTTTTCATATTAATTTCCTCATTGTTTTTACTTTTTAATTTTACCTTTGGTTTTTCTTTTGTACAGTTACAGGAAAGTATTTAAAAATTCTGACGTGATTGATTAGACGATCTAGCAAAGAGTGAGAAAGGCGTGTTAGGATTTCCTACGATTATTGGTTTAATCTAGTTCTATTTGTGTTTCTAACAGTCTTTTCTTTGTCTATTTTGATGCAACATTAACTGGCTCGTGAATGCTGTCTGTTCTATGTTCACTTTATCAACATCAAAATTTTTTGATCTATTTGTTCTGAATTGTATTCTGTCTGATTTTCATACAGCTTCCTTTTTATTTGCAGTTACCTTTGCCTTGCTTTGGAATATTAGCTATTTTTATTACCTCCTTTAGGGTTCATAGTGAAATAGCATTGTTGGTGTCCCACTGGAACTATGGGTTGGTATACACACTTCCTGCAGGTGCAACATGACCTAGCATCTCTCTGACCCCAACTGGCACTTTGAGCTCCCTCCCCTGAAAGCCCATGGCGAACGCGTCTCTTGCTGGGGAGAAGGGGAATTCTGGGGTATTTCTTACCCCTTAATTCAGCAATTGGTTTTACTGATGAACATATATTACATGATTATTTTGTTTATAATATATAATATTATATACAGATTATATAATACAGATTATATATATATATATATATATAAGCTGACATATACAAAAGCAGCATCAAACCACAACAAATCCCCCTAAACCCCCAGTTGGAGCAGGCCTGGGCAGCTTACCACACAGACTTTAGGGGTTTATATGCCTTGAAAGGTGAAGAGGGAAGGAGGTGAGGCCCTCAGAGGCTCTTGGAAGAATGCATTGCATTTTCCCACGAGCAACGACCTCACATAGGCAATTGTCATGTGGCCGGAAACCCTCCTGCCTTCCAACTGGGATGCCATGTCATTATTGGGCTTTTTAATCAATTTTAAAGTCTGATTTTATCCTTTTTACATATATTGTTACTAAGCTCTCTGGCCTGCTCCATCTCATTTTATGTGGCATTTAAGGCTTCTATGTCAGTTCTTTGGTTTTAGTTTTAGTTACATTGATCGCATTGTCTTTGCTTTTATAAAGCCTCTGGGGTTTTAGAAGATATATACTAAGGTTTAACTTGACTAGTAGTTACCATTAAGGCTCTCCAAGCCATTCTATAACGCATTTCTCTAGCACAGTAAAGACTAAAACCATGTATATTTTTGAGCTTACCTCCTATTTAAAACAAGATGTTTGGTATACTTTGAACTCTTCCACTTTCTTCTTCTTTTTTGATATTACAATCTAGAGCTTTAGATTCAGATAAATATCACTATCTTTTACAAACATTTTTTATTGCTTTTGGCTTATAAAATGTATAACTAGAAATACAACAACTGTTTCTATTTTAACAGGTTTCAATTTCATTGCTAGTCTATATTAATTAAACTATATATAATATAGTTTATATTATGGCTTTCTTATTTTTTCTTTTTTTATTGTGGTAAAATATAGGTAATATAAAATTTGCCATCTTAACCATTTTTAAGTACAGAGTTCTGCAGCATTAAGTACACTCACATTATTGTGCAACGTGTATCACCACCATCCATCTCTAGAACTTTTTCATCTTCCCCAATGAAACTAGTGTTACCCATTAAACACTAACACCTGATTCCCTGCCCCTTAGGCCCTGGCAACCACCATTCTCCTTTCTGTCTTTATGAATTTGACTACTCTAGGGACCTTATATAAATGGAATCATACAATAATTTGTCCTTTTGTGACTGGCTTATTTCACCTAGCAAGATGTCTTCAAGGTTTATCCATATTTTAGCATGTGCCAGAATTTCTTCTTTTTTTTTTTTTAAATTTGAGGATGGTTAGCCTTTAGCTAACATCTGCTGCTAATCCTCCTCTTTTTGCTGAGGAAGACTGGCCCTGAGCTAACATCTGTGCCTGTCTTCCTCTACTTTATATGTGGGACGCCTGCCACAGCATGGCTTGCCAAGCAGTGCCATGTCCGTGCCTGGGATCAGAACTGGCAAACCCCGGGCCACCAAAGTAGAACGTGCGAACTTAACCATTGTGCCACCAGGCCGGCCCCAGAATTTCTTCCTTTTTAAAGGCTGACTAGTATTCCATTGTATGTATGTACCACATTTTATCTATTCATCCATCCATTGACACTGGGTTGCTTCTACCTTTTGGCTGTTGTGAATAATGCTGCTATGAGCACGAGTGTACAAATATCTGTTCAAGACCCTGCTTTCTATTCTTTTGCGTATATATCCAGAAGTAGAATGGCTGAGTCATATGGCAATTCTATTTTTAATTGTTTGAGGAATCATCGCGTACTATGGATTTCTTATTTTTGAACTCAATTTTGCTTCATCTCCTGAACTCAGGAGGGATTTGTGAGGAATTTATTTCTGAGGTTGAATATTTTTCTGTCGCCTTTGTAAATAAAGACCATCTGGTATAAAATTCCTGGGTCACAGTGCTTTCTCCTGACACACTGCCCCGCGTCTTCTGGATTCAGTGCACAGATGACAAGACTGAGCCCTTCTGTCATTTATTCTTTTTTAGTAACTTTTTTCCTGTTCTTGGATGCTTATGAAATTTTTAAAAGTTTCTTTGTAGAAAAAAGAAAATAAAAAAAACTGCAGGCGTGGATCCCTTTGCTTGAAACGGTGAGTCTCTTTAATCTGCAGACATATTTTTACTCACCGGAGGCAAATTCCTTTCTTTATTTACTTAATATCACTTCTTTTGCATTTTCTTAGTTTCTCCTGTATAAGCAACAGTTAGTGACTTCTGCACTCTCCATTCGCTATTCCCCTTAAACAGGATTTTTTTCACACCTCTCACCTTTTCATCTATATCAGGAGATAACAAGCCACAGCCCACGGCCTGTGAGCTAAGAGTGGTTTTTACATTTTCAAAGGGTTGTAAAAGAAAAGACAACAACAAAAAGAAAAGAATATGCAACAGAGACCATATGGCCTGCAAGGCCTCAAATGTTTACCAGCTGGCCCTTTGCAGGAAGAGTTTGTCAGCCTCTGATCTCCATGCTTGGAGAGTGTCTGCGCCTTCTTCTGGCGTCTCTGCCTCTGCTTCCTCTCCGTGTGGTTTCTGCCACGTTAGTTCTCTCCCACTGCCGCCAGCGAAGATTTGAATTTCACTCTTAACAGTTTTAGTTCTTTGCAATCTTCTTCACGTCTTCTTTTCCGCTTGTCTATTCATCTCAACCTCTCCTCTTTCTATGGCTTTTGTTCCAGATTCACAGAAGTTACTCTCCTGAGCTCCTGACATGGGCTTCTGCTGTCTGTCTGCCTTGTCCTCAGCACTGTCTCCGAAGGCTCCTTGATGCTCTGTTGTTTTGATTGGGCATTCCCTTTTCATGCACGTTGGCACATGGTAAGATATGGCCACCTCGGTGTTCCACAACAAAGTTTATAAATTGCCCTTGGTTCCCCCCCTAACTACCCACGTGCCCATCAGACACCTGTCTTGCACGTACTATCTGCCCCCGCTAATCCAGCTCGCAGCTTCTGGCTGACTTTCCACAGAGCGGGAGTCAGCACACTACTGTCCATGGCCTCTAGGCCCCACTAGCTAAGGGTGGTTTTACAGCTTTGAAGGATTGTAAAACAAAAACAAAAAATATGTGACAGAAACTGTTGGTGGTCCACAAAGCCTGAGATATTTCTTATCTGGTCTTTTATTGAGAAATCTGTGACCACTGCCTTAGAGTCTCTCTCTTCTCTCACCTCCTGCCTGGCCTTCTGAACTGATGGAGTGCATCCCAAACCTACGAATCCCCACAGGCACTGCCACCAGCGTCCTCCCATCTCAGCTCCTGCCTGTGGGGCCTATTCAGCAGGGCTTCATCTCAGAAGCAACCAACTCACCCTAATTCTTGGCAACTTGCTTTCTGCATGATGCTGTTTCCATACAGAGACAGAAAGATGCCTGGAGTGGCTGTGGATGCAGGGGGTGGCTGTGGATGCAGGGGGCGGCTGTGGATGCAGGGGGCGGCTGTGG
>NC_060273.1:48908515-49003471 GCF_021613505.1 Equus quagga
GGGACGGGCCAGTCCATTCAGAGGATGGGGGAATCCGACACTAGGGATGGGCCAGTCCATTCAGAGGATGGGGGCTCAATTACCTTGAAGGATGGGAAGTTTCTAGGAATTCCTCCACGATCTAAATACAAACTTATTAGTATCTTTAGCAAAGTGCATCATTCAAGAAATGACTTAGCTCTTTAACTACAGAAAAAGTACCATTAAATATCAGTCCATTGCCTTGACTGACTTTTCTGGAGCATTAAAAATATGGTGATGAGGAAATTACTTGAAAAAATGCTTATGATATAAAATTAAAATATCAAAATGGAAATACCAAAATCAAAGTGGCTGGCTATCCATTTACAATGACTAACTTGGCTCTGATTCTGTAAATTCTGAGTCCGACCATGGTGAGTTACCCAGGGCCAAATCCTGTGTGAGCTGACCAACCAGATTTGATCATGCTGGAATCTGAACACTGAAATGAGGTCTTTGGAGATGGAAGGGCAGATGAGGCTACATCTAGTTCAGGACCCTACGTAGATTTTCTTGGATTCTGAAGAGAGGTGATGAGAATCTCCGGAGCGGCCTCACATCTGGCCCTTCTGAAACCTGGTGGACCTTCCGTTGCAACCAAGGAGACTTCCTGACTCCCAGGAGCATGGAATGGGCCATTTATTGAGTGCCTACTATGTGCCAGCAACTTGCCTACACTGTCTAATCAGTCTTGACAAAGCCCTCTGGGGTGTTATTATCCATTTGATAGATGAGAAAACTGAAGTTTAGAGGTGACAGCTATTCCAAAGTCCGTCATCTGGCAAGTGATGGCATTTAAACTCCGCTTTCAAATCCTGTGCTTACTCTACTCACACTTAGACCAAACCGAAATGGGAGGATTACAACGATGCCAACAAATTAAGAAACACGCAAAGGCGAAAAAAGCCAGAAGGAAATAGATCAAAATGTCAGCAGTTCTTACATCAGGATGCTGGGACCGGGCATTTTCTCCTTCTTTTCTGCATCTTCCTAACTTTATTTAATGTACACTGAGAGCAAAATGAGAGCTCCCAGGAGTATTTTGGGACCAGGGGCCTTCCCTAGGTGTCCAAGTGGGTACCTGTGCCTCTTCAGCTGCACCTGCAGCCTTTTCCCTGCTCTCTGGGAAAATATCTTTTCCATGAGTCACCTCTCTCCAGAGGCAGAGTGGCTTCTTCCTTCAAAAGGCACAGCTATTTAATCACAAATAATTGCTGCTCAGAAAGATCGGCACTTTACACCCCTCAGATCTGCTGTCTCTCAAATCAAACAGCTCAGTGAATCATCCAGCAAGTGAGTATAATAGAAATCCTGTCTGTTTAAAAACCCACCTCTCTCCTACGTGCTTCCAACTTACTTTTCCCCGTCTTGATTGATCCTGATGGAAATACAGCTCTCCCCCTATCATTATGCTATAGAGTGTGTTGATAAAGACTCAGGGAGCTCAATTCCTCTTTTGGTTAGAATGAGGAACTAGCGTTTATCAAGCACCTGCTTTATGCCCTGAGTTACATGCATTCAATGTGGTATTTCATTCATAACAAGGCTGGGAGGGAGGTGTGGGCATTGCCACTTTCCAGGGAGGGAGTCTGAGGGTGAGGGAGAGGTTAGAAAGGGGGCAGCAGGCAGTGTGACACGGTGGCTGCACTCTCAGCCCGGACATCGGCTAGAGAAGGTCTTGAAAGCTCAGTTTCCCTGGACTGTGACCTCAGGCCGATGGCTCGCTTCCTGCAGCCCCAGGTCCCTCCTCTGTAAATCGGGGAAGGATAGCAACAGAACCAGCATCATCGCATTGCTATGAGGATTAAATTACGATGATATTTAGTTAATGTCATTAGCACGATGACATTTAAAGTGCTCTTTTCACAAGGCTTATACATTTCCCGATAAATTTGTCTCTAGAGATGTTAAGTTTCTTTGGGGTATTGTGTATCGGATCCTTTCTTCCCACCTGTTGTTAATTGACCATTGCTTGTTATTATCTTCGTTAACTTTGTGCACACGGGAATGGAAGCTCTATGAGGGCTGAAACTTATTAAGTTCACTGCTGTGCCTTGAATTCTTAGAAAAGTGCCTGGCACACATTAGGTATTCATTAAATATTTGTTGAATAGGTGGATCTGGCAAACTTACTAAATTCTCTTATTGATTCTTTTGTTTTTTTCCCAGTTGATTCTGTTGAAGTTTAGTAGATAGCAAATTGTCTGCAATTTGTGATGGTGTTTTCTTGTCCAATAGTCGTATTTTTTATATGCAGTAGCACTGGTCTGGGCAGACATCTCTGTAGTGGTCCTGTAGAAAGTAGGAATGCTTCTACTGTGTCGCTATAAAGTACGATGTTTTGAGGGGTTTCTGGCAGCTGCCAGAAACTTGTGAAAGTTTCATTCTACTCCAACTTTCCTAAGCTTTGTTTTTATTTTTTTACTTTATTCTTTTAAATCGGGAAGGAGTATAGCATCTCGTTGTCTATGTTTCCGGCATCTAGTGAGATGATCACCTGTTTTTTCCCCTTTAATTTGTTGGTGCCATTTCATTAGCTATTAAAAGTGACAAGTACACAGACTAGACACAAGGGGAATGTGCATATGCAACAATAGTTTTTTAAATTCACATTAAATAGTGCACACACGATGGCAGTCCTGTATACACATTGCTGTTACTCCCAGAGAGCTAATTGTCTACCCGTCTGCCTGCCTCTGTTGCTGCATCTTCCTAGGGCCATCCTTGCCCTCACTGGGAGAGGTTGCTAAGCTGCTTAGCTATTGCAAGACATTTCCTGGGTCATATTTATTAGGGGGCAAAGTGACCATGCGTTAAGGGTCATTCGGGCCTCTCGGTGGCCCTCGGTTCTGCTCCGTGGGACGGGGGCAGTGAGCAGAGTCGACCATCCCTGGTCACTGGCACTTGTCTCTTCCAGGATGCTGCAAGAGTAGGTGGAGCTAGAACTGACCGCCTAGCGCAGAGTGGTCATCTCTGTCCTCTCTGTAACTTCCTTCTCGTGGCTTCAGGGGATGGTAAGAGGCTTGGCAGCTCATTGCTCCTGGCTGTTTCAGAGGGCCCTTCTCAGCCAGCAGGACCTCTGCAGCCTCTGATCCGTTTGATCTCTGCCCCTCGTGCCCATCGCCCTCAGGGATTCTGCCGGGAAAAGTGATGGCTGGAATGGCAGGATGTGGGCACCCCTGGGTTCCTGACAACAACATCAGGGACCTTAAGGCATTTTAAAGGAGGATATTGCAGTGACTTGAATTGTATCCTCCCAAAAGCTATGTTTAAGTCCCAACCCCGGTACCTGTGACCTTGAGCTTATCTGGAAATAGGGTCTTTGTAGATGTAATCAGTTAAGGATATTGAGAAGAAATCATTCTAGAGCATGGGCCCTGAATCCAGTAACTGGGGTCGTTATAGGAAGAGGACACATAGAGACAGAGCGGAGGAGGCCATGTGAAGATGGAGGCAGAGGTTGAAGCGATGCAGCTACGAGCCAAGGAGCACCAAGGACGGCTGGAGCAGCGGGAGCTGGAAGAGGCCAGGAAGAACTCTTCCCTGGAGCCTTCGGGGGAGCGTGGCCCTACTGACACTTGACTGCCGACTCCCAGCCTCCAGAGCTGCAGCAAAAGGAATTTCTGTGTTTAAGTCCCCCAGTTTGCAATTCTTTGTTAAGGCAACCTTGGGAAACCGATAAAGTATATTAGGCTTAATTTTAGTTTGAAGAACATTTCTTGCTTCCATAATGTAAATAACCACGTTTATAAACTTAAATGCAAAAAAGTTATTATTTAGTAATAGGAAAATTTTAGAAACTTTTTGATGTCTAGCTGTAGGGAATTGGTTAAATAACTCATGATACATCAACTTCAACTGAAATATATTCTACAGCTATTACAAAAGATAATTATTAAAACTATCTAACAATATGAAAAAGAGAATATTTATGTTACAATGTTAAACGACCAGTAAATAATATGTATCTGTTTCGGATGTACATAATTATGTCTGCATATGTACAAAGACTGGAAGAAAATACAGAGAAATGAAAATGACTCATATACTAGAACAGTAAAATTGCGTGTAACTTAAAACATTTTCTAAGATTGCTATAAAAATGTTTTCATAATAATTTTAGTTAAAATTCTATGAATCTATTCTTAGGACTATGGAATAATTATAAGACAATTGTGTAATAAGACAAAATATGTCCAGAATCCTGCAAAGAGTCTTATGTCCCTGATCTACAAATTAACAGGGAAAATATGATTTTGTAAGGCAAAACTTGACTCAGAGATCAAAATCCCCCAGGCTGGTGTTATTTAAAAACCACGTACAAGAAATGTACTTTACTATTCCTTTCCACCTGGAGCTAGTGTGCAACACCTACCCGCCCCCTCCCCCAGGCCTCCCTTCCTGGTCTACCCCAGATTCAGAAATCCCCATCATCACAGAGCCATCCTGTCGGGTGGAGGCACTGCATCTCTGATGTTGGTTAAATCAGGGTGGGTACCGCATTTACATGAGTGTGTATTCTCCTATTTTCTTATTGAGTCACTCAGTCAACAAAGCACCCCTGAGAAGTGGCCCCCTCCTCCTGCGTCTTACAGAAGAGTGATTGGGTAGCAGCTTGTCTCTTAGGAAAGCAGAGGCAAGGCTCTAAAGGAGGGCTGGAGGGGGCTTATCTGGACCACAAAAGGGCAGCCCACTCGGCTCTTTCTCATAGTGAGGAGCGCCTGAAAGATGAGTTGGGGGAGGCTTAAGAGAAAAATCCCACTTAAAAATTTTACCCCAAAGCTCTGAAATCCAAGGTTAGTTCAAGTGAACAGCCATACTTCAACACAATTTCAACATCTAAAACTAAAAGATAATTTCTTCTCTTAAAATAGTCTTAAACTTAGTCTTTTATACACACACACACATATATGTCATTTATGCTCACTCCTCCACGCCCTTCAACTATTTCAAACCAAAAAGGTTTTACTCTATTTTTAATTCTTTATCATGCTTCTGTGATATCTCTCTAATGCATGTTCTTTCTGAAAGGACATACAAATTGGGAATCTATGTTCTTTTTTCTGATTCCATTAAAAGTTACTTTAAGGATTTTGGTTGTTTCTGAATTGGTCTCATTAAAAGCTTTATTGAGCTCCTATTATGTGCAAGGAATGAATCTTGGGGAAGTGTGAATGTTGAGTAAGGGGAGCAAATGGATATGACATAGACCCTAATCTTGGCAAATTTAGAATAGAATAAAGTTCAAGGCAGAGGTGAGGCCCTAAGTGGGATTGAGCATGACATCATGGGGCAGGGAGAAGGCCATGCCTCCTGGGACTAATCCTAACAGAAGGTGTCAGGAAACTTACTTTACCTGATGGAAAGGCAGAGGGGGCACCCCAGATGGAGGGACCAGCGTGAACACGTGAGAGTCTTGGAGTGTCTGGCTGGAGCCTGCAGGGGTGGGCACAGCTTTCCCACCTCTGTGCCCCAGCACCTCGCATTACAGCTGGCACAGGGCAGTTCACCAGGACAGAGACCATGTCTTCTTCATCCAGGTATCCCTTGGCCCCGTCAGAGTTTGGCATCAGATTGCCACTCCAAAATGCTTTGCCACGGTTCCTGTAGAGTCTGGGTCTCAAAGTCCATTGTCTACAGGGCCAAAAAGGTAATGAAAATGATTGAAGCCAAACTACTATAAGACATTAGAGAATAGTGGGGACTGGGGCCAACCAAAGAGTGCCACCATGTTAGCCTGTGGGCTCACTGTTGCTAGGTCTCTCAACATTTGAGAAGAATTAAAAATCTCTAGATTTGTATGTGAAATTTTC
The DNA here is from genome assembly GCF_021613505.1 of Equus quagga. Taxonomy (NCBI): domain Eukaryota; kingdom Metazoa; phylum Chordata; class Mammalia; order Perissodactyla; family Equidae; genus Equus; species Equus quagga. The sequence continues at coordinate 48,914,350 of NC_060273.1, forward strand.
AGATTTTAGAAATGTCCAAGGACCAAATAGAATATGCCCAAGGACCAGATTAGGCTCATGGGCCACCAGTGTGCAACCCAAGAGCAGAGTGTATAGTTGGAATTGGAGTGAGATGAGACTGGAATGGTAATTTGGGGCTACATTTGAAAGAGCCTGGAATGTCTCCCTATGGAGTTTTGGTTCCACGAGTGTGGTTGGGAGCCTCTCAGCATTTTTCAGCAGAGAAGTGGCAGAAGCAGATCTGTTACTGTAGTGGAGAAAGTGTATGGAGGAAGGGGAGACACCAGAGGACGAGAGTCCTGGAGGTTGGGAGTCCTGGAGGCTGCAGAAGTATCCAGGTGAGGGATGACAAAGGACAGCTGCGGGAGAGTGAGGGGGTGGACCGCATGAGGAGGAGAGAAATTTAGGATGGGGGAGGGGAGGACTGGGCGGGCCATGGAGAGAGGGAGAAGGGGGCAATAAGGTTGACTTTGGCCCTGTAGCCTCGGTAACAGGGTAAATGGGAACATCGTTTATAGGCCACACCATTTTCCCTCCTGCACACGTTCCCAGTGTCCAGCCAGTAGAGGGGCTGCCCCCTCCCCTAACCTCTCTCATCCACCTCCTCTTGGAGCATCACTATTTGTAATGCCCACCCCACCCCCCACTCCCAAAGTTCATCCCTTTGTTTTGCTTTCCATCTCTCCTCCTTCGACTGCCCCATTTCCTTTACCGAGTCGTCATTTCAACCAGCTCCTCTCCTCTGTGCGCCTTCCCTCCTACGGGCAGCCCACTCACCTCCCTGCCTCCAGCAAATGAGGCTTTTAAAGCTAATTACCTTGGTTTTTTTGATCCAGCACAGAAGCTGTGCACTTAAAGAAGTGAGACCAGGTGACTTTGGCCTATTTTTAGGGGCTGCAATTTGTAGGCTGTCGCATCTCTTGTCACAGCAGCACCCGGAGACCAGAGCTGAACTCCAGAGCTTCAGTGTCGGAGGACCTGTAAAATCTGCATTTGGCTAGTTGGTTAGCAGAGGGGTTCCCCTAGTGATGAAATGACAGCCCATGGCGTGTTGGAAGCCTGCCCTTCCAGCCCTCCCTGGTGAGGATAAGAAACAGCCAGGAGCAGGAATGCAAATAGGCGGGGAGGGAGACAGGGAGAGAAAGGGACACAAGGTGAGTTAATCTCATGCACAGCTGCCCGCAGTCCACCTCCTCCGTGCCCAGAACCACAGTGTTCTTCCTCTCGGCACACTCTGCGACCCCGTCCTCTACTCTGCAGATGAACGCCTGGGGCCCGAGGGTCCCCTCTGCTCTTAGAAGGGATGAGGGAATGAAAGAAAGGAGGGAGAAAGTGATACCTTGATCCTAATGTCTGTTTTCCTCTCAAACCAGGTTCATGCTCCGATCTAAGGGACCCAATCCCTCAAACCAGGGGACATGTACCTACTGGAAAATGGAGTTTTCCCCACTCCTGAAGGAGACCTAGCCGTTCCTCCACACCGTGGAATACTACTCAGCAACAAGAACAAACTCTTGGTACATGGAATAATGGAGGGGCTCTCGAATGCCTTCTGTTAAGCGATGGAAGCCAGGCTCAAAGGGCTCCGTACTATACGATTTCATTGATAGGATAGTCTGGAAGATGGAAACGCATAGGGGAAAAAAACCGTCAGGGGTTGCAAAGGGATGTGAGTGAGGAGAGGAGGTTGACGTGCAAGGAGCACGAGGGAAGTTTCTGGGGTGATGTAAATAGGCTTGATTGTGGTGATGGCGACGTGACTATCTCCATTTTGTCAAGACTCATAGAACTGTACACCTAAACAGGGAGGGTTTTACTGGTGACTCAAGAAAACAAACAAACCAAAAAAAAAAAAAAAAAAAGAGCCAGAGACTGAGGCTCTAAATTCAGGCCCCTCACCCTAGCCCTGTCACCGATTTCCATGTGAACGGGCCTTTGGAGCTCAGCTGAGGCCTGCGACCTCGGGGTGCTCTCTTGCCCTTGCTGTTCCATCTGTGAGATTCTGGGTGAGCTACCCCACCTGTGACTGACAGCACCAGATCTGAGTTATTCATCTGTAACATCAGGAGGGGAACAGCACCTGCCCTGTAGAATTGTCGAGAGAATTAAACGAGATAAGACGTGGGAAGGGGTTAGCGCAGCACATGGCAGATTGTAAGTTTTTAATCAACATTCTCTGGCATTGTTATTGGCAAGCAGCCTCATATCCACTGACTAATTTAATTTTTACAAGATCCTTACAAGGTTGGAGCTATGACTTTCCCCTATTATAGTTCTTGGGAGAATCTTAACTGAGAGTCTTAATTGAGATGAAGTGACTTGCCCGAGGGCACACCGCTCAGAAATGGCAGGCGAGGGTCTTGAACCTTTTAGATGTCAAGCTGGTGGGTTTTCCATTGCACCACAGCCTCTGCCTGCAGAGAGGCCTGCTTGCTGTGCTTTGGGCCCATTATCCCACTGTTATTTATGCCAAGATGGGAACAGAGAGCTGGTGGGTAGACCACGCATGCAGCACAGAGGCAGCCCCTGATCCTCACCCCGGTCTCAGGGAACCTGGGCTGGACACTTGCCTTTGGTAAGACGCAACCTGAAATCCTGGCCGGGTGACCACACCTTGGAGTCTCAGTCTCCTTCTCCATAAACGGGCCATCTTCATTCCCACTTTCCCCTCCGAGGGATGTGCAGTAGGAATCAAGGGCTCAGCCGTGATAAGCGGCTACAGAAATGCAGAGCGCTAATGGACCCTACCAGGAATCCAGCTAAGAGGGAAACAGACACGTAGTTCTTCTCTTTATGACATGAGTCAGTCTCTTTGTGTTCACAGCTCCTCTGCCATCTCACCCGATCTGAAGCTGGGGGTACACGTAGGCCCTCCAGAGGGGAGGGGCTTTCATTCTGCTCCGTTTTTTGCTAGCTGACCTCCTGAGATCTGGGCCTTGCAAACTTGGCAGGCCCACTTCTCACTATGCCCATCACCTCTACCTCATGTCCCTCCAGGACAGAAACTGTGTCGTCTTCGTCTTGGTACCTCCAGGGACTGGCACAGACGGTGAGCTGAACAGAAGAGGCATTCGCTCTGTTTGAAACTCAACCTCTTTCACAGATGTGCTGCCCTCATTTCCTGGCATTTCCTCTCCAGGAAATCTCCTACTCATCCTGCAGGACTCCATTCAAGTGCCACCACTGGATGCCTTCCTGGACTGTCCCCTCTCCACCTCCCTTCCTGTCCTCTGTGCTGCCCATCCCATCATAGCCCTTCCCACCCTGTGTCAGGGTTGTCTCTTTAAGGGTCTCTCTTCCCCGGAGGAATGGAAGCTCCTCCAGATTAGGGATCATGTCTAAAATTCATCTCTGTTTCCCAAATACTCAGAAGGACTTGGCATGGGGAGAGGCTCGGAGAGGCCTTGCTGACTGACTGGCTGGCTTAGTGAATACGTGAATAAATGACTCTTCTCTCCTAGATAATGGTCCTCAGGCTCCTTCTGATGCAGCTGCCTCCTTCTTGGTGAGCTCCCCACGTGTCTTACGGATCCCTCTATTCTTGTTCCATTCGTGGTTGGCAGTGATCTCACTGTGGCAGCTGAGGAAGGAAACGGTGGGTTTGGAAAAGGTGGTGGCCACTGGCTGTGTGAGCTGCCTTTTGGACGGCCCTTTAGAAGCTCTGGGGGCACACGATCCTCAGAGTGGTGGGGAGGGTGAGGTGGGGGTAGAGCAAGCCAAGTCTATGGATGCCTCCAGCCCCCACCGACACAAACGTGCTTTGAGACTGGCCACTTTCCCTCTTTCCCTCTTCCAGTCTGTTCTCCATGCTACAGCCTGAGAGAATTTTTCAAAATTTGGTCATGGAGTTAACTTCCCAAGACATCACCAGCCAACGCACTGACAAAGCAAAGCTGAATTCATTAGGACTCATTGTAGTAACGGAGAACACCATCTTGAAAAATTCTTCAAAGTTTCCGAGAAGAGGGATGTCAGAATACATTTATAGAGTTTGGGGGGCTGGGTTTAAGTGGTTTAAGGCCGGCTTTTCAAGGCGAGGAACTCATTGGATAGACAAAGTTTGTGGCACAGCCGGGTAGGGTCAGTGAACATAATGAGACCGGCTCTTGACACAAGTCTTAATAAGTAAACTGTTATTGGATAAGCAAGCTGTTTGCCCAAGTTTCAGACCAATTCGTCTGCAGGGATTTCCTGAAGAAAACAGCGGACTTATTTATTGGTTTATAGTCTTATCTTTCCCAGGCAAAGCTTTCTTGGAACAAACAACTGAGTCATGTTGACACAAGTGGTCCCAACTCTTAGTCCTCATAGCTAAGTCCTGTTTGATACAAGGGGCACAGTTCTCAACGTCATCAAACATCTACTTCCCTTCCTTCCAAAACACATAACAAAACTTTCAAAGTTTCTCATTGCCTTTGTAATAAAGACCCAAATCCTTAAGCATCCTACAATGTCCGGACTCTTCTTGCCTCACTCCCCTGCTCTCACAGCTACACTGGCCTTCTTTAGTTCCTGAGTGTTACCTGTTCCCTCAAGTCACAGGGTTTTTGTTATGCCTAAAAGGGCATCACATTGTGTTTGATCCTTACACACACACGGCTTTATGAAGTAAAAACTATATATTTATCCTCACTTTAGTGATGAGAAAGCTGAGGCACAGAGAGATGAAATAACTTTCCCCAAGTCCCATCGTTGATAAGTGGATGCACCAGAACGCAAAGCCGGGAACTCTGGCTCCAGAGCGTAAACACTTAATCGCTACACGATCCTAAACCCTTCATGCTCCCCAGAGATGAACTCCCATCTCCTTGGCTAATTCTGTTGTTTTCTCTCTCTTTCTCCTGGACTCAAGACTGCCATAATAGGGATCAGGACTGGAGGATGGGAAATGCCGGGTGGCAGAAGTCACTTTGCTGTGAAACTAATGGAGCTGCAGCACTGATTTTTTAAGGGTGCTACTGAACCAGGTTCGTTTTTGCCTGCCATCCAGAAAACCAAACACCAAGATGATGAGATCGCAGCAGAAAGAGAGTTTACTCACAAGGCAGGCATGTGAGGAAGCGAGTTCTAGCCTCGAATTCACTTCCCCGAAAATAGGGACTCAGGGATATTTATGGGATGGGGGGTAAGGTGGTCTGAAATGTGGAGAGAGGCAATTGCAGGTGAGGAGAGGTGAGGTAATTGAGGGTCTGCGCAAGCGTAGTCAGACTCAATGCCTCTTCAGAGGACCCGTGTTCACAAAATGGCGGCGTTAGCATGATCTGAGGGTGCAGTTTTTAGCCTCTTGATGTCAAAAGGTTGCCTATCGTACATTTCCGAGGGCCCAGTTGATGAGTTGGTGCTCTCAACGGGCCTGAAGTGGACAAGGAGTTCTAATTCCTGAAAAACAGCTCACACACCCATGACCATGGTGACCCAGGATCCAGGGAGATGTTACCTATAGGAACCTAGTGGGAGTCACGTAGCATATTGCCTGAGCAGCACAGTTAACAATGGGCTGGTTAAACAGCTAAAAGCTATAATCAGTAATTGCAAAAAGGAAAAAAAACACCCTGTAGTTCCTAGCTACTTAATCGTCAAAGGCTAACTCTCTGCCGGTTTCAAGGGTGCGGTGGTGGGAGCTCTCCGGCTTGGGGGCAGAGGTACCTTGTCTTCAGAGAATTTAAAAACAATAAAACCAACTGAAAATGGATCTGATTTTTCTTTGGTGCTCAAACCTAAAGACGTTAGTGATAAAATAGTCCTCCCCACTGGGGCAGGCTGCTCCCCTTGCCTCCCACCCCTTGGTAGACCACTGAGTGCAAGCTTCATGGTCCCCCACTCACACAGGCTCCATCTAAGGGCGGGGGCAGGCTCTAGCAATGTATTTGCAAGAACTTTTTTGTGCAACTTTAAAAAGCAATATATTTAAACCACAAACCAGGAACGTTTCATCATCTCTTTCCACTCCTTTCACCTCTGTCTTTCTTCCTCTTATGGAAGTAGTCCTGGGATCCAATGAAAATAGAGCTAAGATGAGGAAACATTTAGTTGGTCTTAGTGGGACATACTTGTCTTCTGCAGTCATTTCCGCATATTGTTATCCATAGCTACCGGGGTATTAGAATGCCTTCCAGAATACTGATTCACTTAATGTGACTCGTCTACACTGCGGTAGGTTTTATGGTAATAATAATGTCCTATGGCACCAAACGTGGGAAGTAAGTGGTTAATTAGATTTGAAATATACAGAACCAGACACCAGTCTAAAGAAAATTCTTCCAAATCGTTGAGCTCACTTGTGAAAAAAACCAAACCAAAAATCACAACTGAAAGTGATTTTCCCAAATTTGTTAACTTTAAAAAATAACATGATATTATTAATAGAGTTATGAAGCTAAAAAAATGTTCTTAACTATCAACAATAAAAATCAAATTTTGATCAACCGTGATAGAGGAAAGACTGAATTATCTTCTATAGAAAATAGTATAAGTGTTATAATAAAAAATTGTAGTAAAAGAATTATGGAATTATAAGATGTGTCAGGAAGTTAAATAATGCAGATATTATTTTATTTTCTGGATTTCTGCTGCTCGTGGTCTTTGCTGGTGTGCTAAAATAAAGAACATGTCTGGTCTCTGCCCCCACTTCCTGTCACAGAGCTTCAAAAACCCTGAGAATTTCCTGAGTCATAGGAAGCTCTCTGCTGTATTAATGAGGGGACTCCTGAGCCCCTAGGTCTCTTCAGAATGGAAATGCATCACCAAAAAGACCAAACAAGTGACATAGGACTGGGACTTTTAGCTGCCAACCTCCAGGGAGGGGGAGAAGGCTGACGATCAAGTCAATCACGTGGCCAGTGATTTAATCAGTCATGAAACCCCAGCGGAAACTCTGGACACTGAGGCTCAGTGGAGCTTCCTGGTTGGTGAACACATCAATGTTCCAGGAGGACGATGTGCCCTGGCTCCCTGGGAGAGGGCACGTGAGCTTTGTGTTCCCTCAGAGACCTCTCCCTAAGTGTACCCTGTATGTTAAAACTATAATCATAAGTATAGAGCTTTCCTGTGAGTTGTTCTAGCAAATTACTGAACATGAAGGGGTGTGAGAATCCCTGAACTTGTAGGCAGTTGGTCAGAAGTGTGGGTGGCCTAGGGACTCTACTTCAGCTGTCCTCTGGAGAGGGGGCAGTCCTGTGGAAGACAGAGGCCTGGGTTGTGGGATCTGATGCTAACTCTGGGCAGTTCGTGTCTGGGCTGTGTTGCAGTACACTCAGCTACCGTTGGACCAGGTGGGACTTTGCACTAGTTAGTGTCAGCAAGCAGGGTTCCCTAGGATGATCCTGACTCACCAAAACACATGGTTGGAGAAGAACAAGGATGAAAGGGGGGAGTGAAGCCCCTTTGATTCCTGGGTTGCCACAGGCACCCGTGGTGTGGAACTGCAACTATGCTCTGATCACTTACTTACTAGAGGTAAAAGTTACCAGAAGTTACCTCTAAAGGTGATGGATCCAACTCTTGTAATGGTGGCTCGTGGAGTCATAAGGAAATGCAAAATAATCAGTGAACAGCAAAACATACAATCCCTTGGTTATTGTTCTCTGTAATAGCTAAAATGAAAGTAGGAATTGGACCACATTTAGATCCTGGCCTGCCCAACTGTAGCCTCTAGTCCCTTGGCATGACCTCCTGCTGGAGACCCAAAGCCTTATGCACATTAAGTAGGTAAAAACAGACAGAGGGTAGAGAAGAGAAGTTTCTGAGACTCCCCAACATGGACATCTATGCGATGTGATATCAAAACCCATTGATGACCCCCTAATGGGGCCTGCAACTAAATTGAGAGAACATAGAAACAGAGTTGGTAAGATTAAGGTGGAAGTTGGATGAAAATTGAATGTTTACAGGCTTTATGTGAAGTCGTTGTGTCTCCTAGTTTTATGAGAATGGATATTATGTCTGACTGGAGAATACTTCCTTTATCTGGTATTGCAAAACCTAAACCTGTTGGTGAAGTCCTAACTGGGGCTATAGTTAGGAATGCAAGGGTTGATGGTGTTAATGTGAAAGTTTAGATAAAAACTGGCATGGTCAACAGGCTTTATGTGAACTGGTTGTGTCTCTTTTATCTGAATGTATTATGGAGTAGATAGTGTTTGACTGGGCAACCTAGTTTCCCTTTTCCCTTATCTGGTATTGTAAAATGGATGGCATCCAAATCCATCTTTCAAGCAATATTATTTGGACATGTTAGATGGGAACCAATGAGATTGTCTGAGCGCACACAGTATAGAACAGAAGCTGGAACGCTGGTGCAGACAAGTTCTCCGTACAATAGCCTGGCGTAGAGTGTAGACTGATGCTTATGGCAAAAGCCTATGATTGCCTACATCCCAGTGACAACCACTGGGACTCTGGACCAGAAAATTTCCACTTGAAGTGCAATTCCTAGCTTGTTATTTGACATTAATTGAAATGTCTTATGACTGAAGGACATCAAATAATGTTGAAAACTGAAATGCCCACAATGCCTTGGGGGATGTTGGAGAAATGCTCTAATGGGGAGGGCAATGCCCAGTAGTGTTCCATCATAAAATGGAAATGGTTTATATGGGAACATGCTACTGGGAAAACGTGAGGAGGAACTCACAAGCAGGAAGCCTCTTTTCCCCTAGGGCCAACTCTGGGGCCACCAGAGGAGCCACTGGGCCACTCGGGCAGTGCCCTGTAAGAGCTCTCCATTGACCAACAAAGAGCTGCTTGGTTTGTGGACACAGTTCCATGGTGAACGGACAGCTCCCGTTTGGGTGGCTGCCACTTGATGGAAGAAGGTCAAAACAAACTGGCTTAGTGGACTGAAATGCGTGCTGTTTGCCCCTATGTCTGTGTTTTTACCAACTCATGGGCAGTGGCCAATGGCCTGGCCACATGGTCAGAGAGCAATGGAAAACTGGCCTATTAGCAGGATGCCCGTGTGGGACAGCCCTGTGGCAATCGCCATGGGAACCTGAGGGCGCGTTAAAGTAGGCCATGTTGATGCTCATCACAAGGACGCCCTCCAGGATCAGAAGGTGATTGGAACCGGTGAGTTGATATTCTGGTGTGTTCGCTTAAGGTGGCCACCTGGGTCCAGGAACTGAGTGGACACTGGGGCTGCAGCACTGCAGGGATGGGCTGAGTCTAGACAAATTCCGCTTGCACCCTCTGAGGCTCAAAATGCCAGCAAGAACTATTCTGTCTGCCAACAGGAGAGACGGAGACTGGATGGCTGTGGGCAGAGTCCGCGGGGAAGGCCCCCGTGGCAGCTGGCAAGTGGATTGCATTGGATCCAGGCTGGTAGCCCTGGGGCAGTGGGAGGTACAAATGGGTCCCGACAGGAGCAGACACTGACTCTGGACTGGGTGTGCTTGCTCGGTGGAGGGCTACGAAAGAACCAGAACAGAAGATGCTGCTTCAAGCTGGACCCCCAAGTTATAGATCCTCAGACTGAAGGACACACTTTCATCCTCAGAGTAATGGTTTCACAGAGCACAGGAACAGGCAATTCAAACATTGTCTGTCTAAAACAGGGGGAGATACAGGTGTGAAGGGCTGGCTCACTCACCTTCATGAGTGTGTGCTCACACTCAACCTGAGGGGGCCAAGGGAATGTCATTTGTAGTGACTTTATTCCTTCTAAGTAACCACTCACTGTCATACCTCAGTTTGTATTTAAAACTGCATGTGTTTTTCTAGAAACTTCCCCCAATTGAAATAAGGTTCAACGCACCTGGCTCCACCCCTGTTGGGTGGGTCCCATCTATATTTATTCAGTTCTTGATATTGATCTTGGGCATTGTCAGTATTTTCTTTGGACAAAAATAGCTCTTCATTATCAAATTAGTCTCATAATAATTGACATTGAGCACCGACAATGTGCCAGATCCATCTGATACCTACCGGCGTTGTTTTACGTAGTTCTCACAACAGCTCCGTGAGGAAGGAAGTATGATTGTTGTCCCCATTGTACAGCTGAAAAGACTGAGGCTTGGGGCAGGTCAGTAAACTGCCTGTGGTCTCACTGATAGCGAGTGGTCCAGATGGAACTTGAATTCAGTCTAGTTCTGTGGTTCCTGCTTTTTAACCACATGCTCCTGCCCCGGGGAAGAGAAGCTGTGTGGTGCACCTGCAATGCGCCCGGCACTTAACACACATTATCTCATTTAATCCTAGTCACCTGGGAGGTTGGTGTTTATCTCCTTTTTACAAAGGAGGCTACTGAGGCCCAGAGAGGTGGAGCGACCTGCCCCAGGCCCACAGCATAGGAGTGGAAGTGGCATTCAGGCAGGGCTTGATCCAAGCAGCCTCCATCCAGCAGCAGTGTCCTGTTGCTTCCAGGTGACGTCTTGGGCTCTGAGGCGCTTTCCCGCCCTCTGCCGATGTCCTGTCATTCTGCCCTCAGCCTGCTCCGAGGTCAACATCTCCCCCGGAAAAGCAGAGCCCTGGGATCCCAGGCCCCAGCGGACTTCCCACGCAGCCCGGCTGCCAGTCACGAGGCGCCACGACAAGTCTGTCAGGAGTCCTACGACAGCGGTCTTTCACCTCCTGGCCTTTAGAGGAATGACGACTACTTGCTGTCTTACAGTCAGATTTTTTTTTAATTTGTTTTTCCTAAAGGGGAAAACTGAAAGCCTTTCTGATTCCACTCAGTCCCTGGAGGGAGGCTGGCGAGCAGAGGGCTATTTGGCTGGGTGCTCCTCTCCCGCGTGGCCGACTCCTCGGAGCTGGATGGCAGAATCAGAGGTGGGAGAGCACGCGTTGCCTCATTAAAACTTGGGCGCCTGTTTGCCTCGTTAATCATGCTGTCCTAACGCTCCCTGAGAAGTCTGTGTGTTGCTATTAATCACCGCTCGTGGGAGGAAGCTGCCGGCTGTCTCTGCTCTTCTCTTAACCCCTGTCTGCCCACGCCCAGAGCCTGTCAGAGAGCGTGGGCCCCAGGGTGAGGGTCTGTGGGATGACGGCGGGCACTGTGTCCTGTGGGCGCCGGATGCCGAGCAGTTCACTCTTGTTAAGGTCATGGGCCTGCTCATCGTCGCAGTGATGTGATGGTGACCTGTCATCGATACCTGCTGAGTGTCAGGTGCCCTGTCTTATTTAACAGAGCTCCCCGTTTTATGGATGAGGAGATTGAGGCTCAGAAGTGGCTTACCCAGAGTCATGTCATGTAAGGGCTTAGCAAGGTTTGGGAGCCACGGGTGTTGTACCCAACAGCCCCGAGCAGCAGGGGAACCCCGGGCCTCTCCGTGTCCTTCCTTCTGTCCATCAGTAAGCTGCTGGGTAGACTGAAAAGTATGTGGGCTTTAGGGTCAGACAGATGTGCAGGAAAATCCCAGCTCTGCCACTTTTTAGGGGACCTCCAGGCCTCGGTTTGATCCTTTATACAGGAGGGACAACAATATGTTTCTCACGGGGCTGGAAGGGTTAGACAAGAAGCCATAGAAAGGAAGTGCCTTGCACAGTGCAAGTCGGAGATGCTCCAATTTTCTTTAAACACCCACCACCCCTCTAGGGGTAGGGCAGGCACTGTCCTCTTAAGGAAAAGGATCTCACAGATTTCTTTAGACTGAGCAACTGGACTCTAACACTCAGTCACTTCCCTGAACTCCCTTCCTGGCACAAAGTTCCAAGATGCTGTTCACAGCACACCTCAAGCCCCCGTGCCTTTGCACAGGCTGTGCCCTCTGCCTGGAAGGCTCAACCCTGGCCTCCCATCCACCATGACCAGGCAGGCTCCCACTCATCTCCAGACCCGATTCAACCCTCTCCTCTGCTGCGAAGTCCGCTCTGATCCCTCTGATCAGAATTAGCTGCTTTCTCAGACTCTGGGAAGCAGGGAGCTGATTGATACAGAGCCTGCCAACAACTGGGCCAGCGAAGCTCCTGCTCTCTCAGAGACTTCTCGAATTAATTGGCCTGCGGGAATGAGTCTGAATTATCCTGGATCAATGGGAACTAATGAGGTGTCGGGGAGCAGGGCTGCCAAAAGGAGACACTTGAAAGTTTGTTCTTTTTTTCTAAGATCAAACTTTCCCCAGACTTTGAAAACACTCAACTCTTTCGTTTTAGTTACTTAGTAAGAGTCATAGACTTTTCAGGCACAGATTTGCTCCAGGATTTAAATTTGAAAAAACCCAGATTTCAAAAGGTTAAAGACGTCCATTATTAATTGACTGACTTACCATTCATTTGTTTATTTGACAAATAATATTCCCCCTGTCTGTGCTGGCACTAGATGTGCTTGTGGCTCCTGGCCCCAGAGCCGGGCCAGGGCCAGGGAGCACGGCTCGATTTCCCCGTTCCCTGATCAGTGCTTTCCCCCAGAGGCTCCAGGAGCGGGTCGCCGGCCACCTCGTTGGTCCGATGTGTTCCCGTGATGAGACTTGCGGCCTCACGACACTGCGGAGGCAGAGCAGAGGGAACACCTGTCTTTGTAAGTCACTTAGACTGGTTCCCTCTGTGAGGTTATGCCACCAACTGGACACACTGTTCAGGCTCACTTGTTTCATTTAACTCTGGGTTTTAGGAATTCATTTTAAATTAAATTTCGTCATATCATTATGTAAAATATGTTTCTATTTCCTAAGCCAAATATATGGAAAAAGGTACAGTCAAAGAAGTCCAGTTTCTGTCCCTGGCCCTCCGCCTGGGTCACTCTCTGCCCCTGAGGAGAAGCATTTTAAAATTATGGTTTACTTTTCCAGCATTTTTCCAAATATAAACATACATAGATATGATATATATACACATATGTACATTCATATATATGTCTCTATGTACTTGTGTGTGTGCATGCGTACATATATAATGCTTTGTTATTATTTATTGTGTATCTTTTTTCTTTACTTTGTAATATATATGCACATGTGTGTGCATATGTGTGCGTGTGTCACATCCTTCCTTTCCTAGGTGGCTACTGGCATCCTACACACTTTGTCCACCTTGCACTTTTCACCCAACAGTGCACCTGGGGCCTCCTTGGGTGCGAGGAGAGCTCTCGCCCTCCTTTCCACAGCTGCGCTGGACCCCTTTGGCGGCTGCACCCTTGTTTCTCTAGCCAGCCCCTCACTGATGGGCTTTTGAGGTGTTTCCTGTCCTTTGTCCTATTTGATAGGCTGATTTTTTTAATTTGCTTTTGTATCTTTTTTCTTTACTTTTTAAACTTACTTATTTAGTTAGTTTAGATTCATCTCTTATAGTTATAGATTAGACTTTATTAATTGCTCCCTGGAAAAATCTTTCTCTTCTAGTAGGGGTGTTAAGGCCATTTGTGTTTATTGTTGTGACTGATACGTTTGGCTTCGGTTTTGTCGCATGATTTTATATTTATATAAAGTCATATACATACGCGTCTAGGTATTTTATTTATATATATTTCCTTTTGGTGTATTTTACTTGAGTCTCTTGTCTCTGTCTCTCTCTCTCAGTATACATTTTTGTATTTAGGAACTCCAGAGTTTGCATTTTTGTTCTAACAGTTACCTTTATAAATTTATGTAATTCCCTCAATTCTCTCTTTCTCTCGCCCTCCTTCCTTCCTCTCTGTTACTATCTATTGGGTCCCACAAGCAACAATACTGAACTTTCTAGTAACTTCTTTCCCTCTCCCCAACACGTCCTTTTATTCTCAATAAATATCTAGAAGGCAATAGGTGAGCTCACTCTGCTTTTCGTATGTCTTCCCCATTTTCCCTCCATTTCTTCATCATTTCCTCTTTTTCAGCCTGAATTCAGTCTTAGTCCTATGGGATATACAGGACAACAGGACTAAGTCGTATAAGCAGTAAAATAAATGTGTGTAGATATGTATGTAATATGTGCATGTTAAATACAGATGCATATGTGAATGTTTGTGTACCTGGATGTTTTGACTGGGAGATACCTATTAGACAGCCCTAACCCGCGCTTCAGCATGGTTCCTGGTCTGAAGCTGGTCCCTCAGTCCGTGTTCCTGGGAACAGCACCCCGAGTTCCCACACTCCCGACAGTTTGCCTGCGACCTTTCTCTTTGAAGGTCAGTGTGGCTGCACACGAAGTTCGTGGCCACCTCTCTTTTTTCTTGAGCATCTTGAATATGTTTATCCATGTCTTCTAGAATAAAGCAATGCTTTCAGGAAGTCTGAAATCTTTTTGTAACCTAATCTCAGATGTGATATCCCGTTGCTCCTGCTGTATTCTCCTAATTAGAAATGAGTCAACAGGTCCCGTGAAGACTCACAGCAGCCTGAGCTCCGGGAAACACGGATCGTTTGGGGTCGTGTAAGAGGCGGCCACCACACCATCGTGTGAACTCTAGAGTCCCCAGATGACACAACTCTAAACAGGTTAGGGAATTTTATTTCAAAACACCATCATCTCCATGTTTCTACTTGAATTTCCTTCAGATGCAGAGATGGCCCTTTCTTTGATCTGTCTATATTGTTTCCCCACTTTTTCCCTTTCTTGCTTTCTGTGTAGTCTTTGCTTTTTTTTTTTTTTGGCACAATCTCTCTTCACATGGGGTAGATGGGACCTGTTTTCCATCAGCAGAGGAGTCATTTCATCCTGCAACAGAAGGCTCCCACTGGGTTTGTTAACACGGCAGCTGGGCGTGTGACACTTGTTTGTTGTTCTCTCGTATGCTGTGCATTCTTGATTTAGGGAAATTAGGAAAAGGATGATGTTTCAGACACAACAGCTCCTGAGTTGCTACCCTGCTCCTTGCGTCTTCACGGAGATCCTGTCTGAGATGGGCGCTCTGTCGTGTTTACAGGTGTGGCGACTGGCAGGTAACTCCATCGAGGTCACGTAGCCGGTTAAGTTATCTCAATAGGACCTAAGAGCAGATTGTTCTGGGGGGTGCTGGTGAGAGAGACGCTAAATCCATCCTCATTTCCACTTACTTCTGCCTCGTATTTAACTTATTTCTCTGTTTAATGCCACTGCTTGAACTATTGCCTCCAACCGAGTTTTTCCTAATTTGGACTTCAAAAAACACCCCCTTCCAAAAAATTAAAAACCTTAGTTCTTTATTCACAGTAGAGCTGGTATTTATATTCTCCTTAATTATGCCTCCGTGTTTCTTCAGAATGTTATTGAGCAAGAGAGAAAAATTGAATCTGCCTTAACCATAATCCTTGGCTCATGGAATGGATATCGTTCCTCTAGAGTGGACCAACGAGGGGATTTAGCAGGCTAATTGACAGTCTCCAAAAATTTTAGTAAAGGGAAAAATATTGACAAATTCAGAGCACATTTATAAGAACTTTCTCTTAGAGTTTCTTTTAAGTCTGTGCGTCTTTTGAAGAAAATTTTATCTGATTATACATATTTATCGGCTAAAACTGTTCTAGTCTCAGATAGTCAGGATGCTGATAAATTTAACATTTAAAATGTGATTCATTTTACTTATTTTGCTTTTAGGAATACGAGTAGTTGTCACTTACCGGGCACTTACTATGTACTGGTGTCTCTGCAAAGCACTTCACATCCATTATCTCATTGAAGCCGACTACTCAAGCAGGGAGGTAAAAACTATTATCCCAGCTTAAAGATGAGGAAATTGAGGCTTAGAGAGGTTGAGGAAGTCGGCGAAGTGACACAAAAAGTGCTCCCACTGGGACTCAGACCCTGGTCTGTCTGCCTCTGAGCCTGGGCTCTGACTCAGTCGTCCTGTTCAGAGCATTGTGCAGAGATGGGGATGAGCATCTGGTTCACTCAGTGGTGACAAAGTCTCCTCTAGAGAATCACTTCTCTACAGGACCCTGTTCATGAGGACACAGGCTCCCTACCCCCATCTTCCCTCCCTTCCGTGGCCTTCTGCCCATGTAGTCTGGTGTGCTCACCTCCACCTCCACGGGGTCACCCAACCACAAGCAGGCAGCACGCCTCAAGGTTAGGACGAGGAGTACTGACCTCGGCTTGCAGTAGCTCTGTGTCTTTGGACCAACTATTTAATCTCGTTGAGCTTCAGTTTTTCCTTCTGTAAAATAATGATAATAACAATCCATACTTTGTACAGTCATTGGAGGGTTGGATGGAATAATGTATACAAAAGGAAAGCATAATCCCTGGCATATGGTAAGTGCCTAACGAGCAAGAAATGGCATTAAAATATCTATCTTCTATCTATTTATCTGTCTATCCGTCTGTCTGTCTATGTATGTCAGATTTACCAAAGAAAAATCATAGGAGGCAGAAATAAGCTGCACCTCTCCTTAAAGGATCACTGTGTTCACCGGTTAAAGTAGAAGTCACGGTCCAAAGCACGGATTTATTTGCTATTATTTTTGAGACACAGATGTCCCATTTCAGTGCTTCTCTGTCATTCCTGGGATATTTTGCACTTTTGTCGCGTGGCAGATATTTGGGGTGGTGGAGTGGGATGAAAGTAAGGCCAGCCTGGCCTGGGGTGTGATTTTGCATCTGCCCCAGCCCCACTTCTGAGATGGCTGCAAACCTGTACTAGGGTTCTAGGCAAGGACCACATCCAGCCGATTCGCATGATGTGATAATGTTGGCTGTTTAGAGCTGGTGTCCATTCTGACTGGGTGTTGTGGGGGTTAAATGTTTCTAACATTGTACCTGGTTCGGGGTGATGCCCACAGTGTGTGGCTGGAGGTCCTCACCCCAAACCAGGAAGATGAGCACCCTGAGGTTTGACAGGGAGAACAGAAATCTAGAACATTCTTCAAGTGCTGCTGTCCAGGAGATGACTGAGATTGGGGTCTCCAAGGAGCACACGGGCCCCATGGACTATCCTTTTTCAACTTGGTCAACCCCCAGGGATGTGGCTTTCGGGTAGAGCAGTGACATTGAGAAATGTTTTCCCTGGGCAGCCAGAGACCATCAGAAAGGAAGTACCAAGAAGTTATTTCACCAGGCCCTAGTGCACATGAGGTACTCCATGCAAGGTGGTTAGAATGCTCATCCCAGAACCTCACTAGAGAGATTTGATGAGTGTAAGGCAGGGCCTCAGAAACACATTCCTAACAAGTACACTGGGTGTTTCTCATCCTGATGGCCTCTGGACCACTTTGAGAACTGCTCATCTGGTGTACCTGTCTTATTTTGTAGGTGAGGAAAATTGCTCAAGGCCACATGGTGAGCTTGTGATGAGAGTTGAATTCCCAGTTGGCAAGTTTCTTAAGTCTGAACCGGTGTTCTCACCAGGCCAGCACGAGACTCTGGAAGAGAGAAAGTCCCAGGCTCTGTGACTTGGGAGAAGTGATGCAAAGACTGAGAGATCAGAACAGGTAAAGAAGCAAACAAGTCCTGGGTGGGAAGTGCAAGCTGAGATATAACTGGAGCACAGAGGGACCCAAATCGTACTGAGGTCTCACTCAGCCCCACTTACTCCTCCTGGTGGCCCTGAGAGATAGAAACTATTTTTCAGCTTTACAATAAGGAAAATGAGGTCCACAGAGAGAACGCAACTTGCCTAAGGGCATAATGAAAGTAGAAAGTGAAAGAGCCAGGAAAGCGATGATGATGATGACGATGACGACGACGGTGGTGGTGGTGGTGATGATGGTGATGATGGTGATGGTGAAATGATGGAGGTGACACTGATGGTGATGATGGTGGTGATGATGATACCGATGATGATTACGGTGAGAGTGATGATGGTGGTGGTGACAAAAATTGACAGCCGTGATGACGATGTTGATGATGATGACGATATTAGCAAGTAAATGTAATAACTATCATTTCTGGAGCTTGGCCCCTGGGTCAGCCCCTATGTTAAGAACATTGCACCCATTGTTTCCCTTCTCTGCAACCAGCTCTAAGAGGTATGTGTTAAGCACCTGGCCTTTCCTCTCCAAATTCAAGATTTTTAATGATATTAACTACACTGTCCTCTTGCCACAGGGGAAGAAATTAGGAGGTCATCATTCTCTTGTTCTTCTTCAAAACTTTGGGAGCAAGAAACTGTTAGGGAGTTGAAAACTTGAAGTTCTGACAAATCTTAAAGGCGCCCAGGTGAACGGAGGAGCTGATACTGATGGAATCCGCTTGCCAGGACTATATAAATAGCAACTTGTACCTACACAGCACCTCATCTGCACACATCAAAAAGCACATTAGAAGAACATTAAAATGTCAAGTGGGTTAAATCTGAAATGTGACCTACCTTATTATCTTGTGAGGGGGAAAAAGCTGTCAAGGACTCAAATCTTCCTGTCTGCTTTCGATATGTGGGGGCTCCCGGGCCTCTCCTGGGAGACTTGCCAAGGGCCACTCCTCAGGGAGCTGGAGCAGCCTGGGAAACGATCCACTTTACAGTCATGGCTCTGGCCTCAAAGATTTGGGCAATTATTTTGGGAAGCCTGATCTGAGGTGTCTTTTCTAAGAAAGTCTGTGTAGTTTCCAGCGTTTTCTCTCCCCGTGCAGCTGCTGCCGGTGGGACCCAGCGGTGATTCCTGAAAACAGGCCTGCAGGCTTATTTGTGATCAAAGTTGCACCAGTGGGTGCTTTGGGGAATTCCCTGGGGCTTGTAAGTCACCAGCCCAAGGCACCCACAGTGCCAATATCTGACGCAGCTCCGTAGGCAGCCTGCCTGCTGTCTGGGGGGCATCGGAATTCCAAAAGGCTAGGGAGAGTGGATGGGTGCAGCCGAGTCCAAAACTCTGATGAGAAGACCTGAATTCGAGGTGGTGTATAAATTAGAGAAATCCTCTAAAATAAGATCCCCAGCACATCCGGCAGAAGTAGGACTCAGGTTGCTGGTGCACTCTTTTGAAGGCCTGACTGTCAGCCGCCATGCTCGGGGTCAAGGCAAGGAGCCGGAGATGTCCGAGGGTGGGGCTGTGCACTTGCTTATTTCCCTCTGCGGGGGGCGTGGAGTGGGACAAGCTTCTAAAGGGCGGGGGGAAGGGTGGAAGTGGCAGGAAAGGCCAGTGTTTGGCAAAGACCTGGTGGTCGTGCTGGCACACCACCTCCCTGCTGTGCACCCCAGACACAGCGCTCCTTCTCCGGCTTCCGTGGGTGGGCTCAGCTCTCTAGTCCGAGCCTAAGAAGAACCCAGAACGCTGCATGGATTGCCATCCCGTCCATCCAGGGTCTGTCTCGGAAACTTCCGGTTGAGTAAATAGCAGCAAAATACTCAATCTGGCTGAAACAAAGAAGGTGATGTGTTGGCTTATGTGACTGAAAAAGTTCAGAAATTGGGATAGCTTCAGATGGGGCTTGCCCCAGGGCCTTAGGAGCCCTCGGCAACAGGGATGATAATAGCCAACTTTTGTTGAGTGTTTTTCTCTTTGCTAGACATTCTTCTAAAACTTTTCATGTTCATTCTCAGGAAAACACTGTGAAGTAGGTATTATCGCATCCTCTCTTTACAGGTAGAGGCATAGAGGCACAGAGAGGTTAAGCAACATGCCCAAGGTCACACAACTTGTAAGCAGGAAGCTGGACTTTGAACCTTGGCTGTCTGGCACCGGAGCACCGACTCTTAACCAGCTCTGTGTTGCACCAAATTAGAATTGTTTGTCACCCTTGAAGAACCCGTGTTTCAGCAGGGAAGGCAGAGAAAGGAGATAATCACAAGGCAGTGTGAGGCATGCGATGCCATATGAAGTCATCCTGGTATGCACACAGCCCTACAAATCTGTCTGACAGCTCCATCCACACAGCAAACCGAATCCAAATCGCCCGAGACAAGCAGCCTTTCAACCGTCTGGAGAAACCCTGGTGGTAACGGCTCCAGAAATGCCCTCCCCAGCTCTATACTTAGGCTGTTTTTTAAAAAGGCTATATTGCCCATAGTTACTTGTGTCTCCTTCAAGAGAGGAAAACCCCTGCCCACTGGGAGTTTTTGCGTCTACGCTCTGCGATCTCAGCAGCCTCTGTGGACACGGGAGGGAGCTGGGGCATCGGGGAGGCCCTGGGATGCCGAGGGCATTGGGCAGGTGCACAATGAATGTGGCATGATGTGAGAGAGAGAGAGGGCCGGGGCCGGGCCGGGAGTCAGACAGCACGAGGTGCAGTCCCAGCGTGGCCGCGGACCAGCTCTGTGACCTTGGGCAAGTCGTGTCTCCTCCCTGAGCCTCCCTTTTCTCACCTAAAATGGAGACAATAACACCTACATTTGAACATGTCGGGATTAAATGTGGCAGCATGTACCGATTCTTTATTTATATATACGGATAGATTCTTCTCGAGCATTGCCAGTGCATGGTAACCAGTCAATAAATGCTTGCTACTGTTGATTTTCATTTCTCGCCTGAAGCAGACTCTCCTCTGTCACGGACACGACGTTTGGGGTCAGAGCATGTAGCTCAGTCCACGGCCTAGCAACGGAATCTGAAAACGGTTTTCTTGCTCTGCCCTCACTGTTGCCAATACAGTGACTCCTCCTGAGGTCTGGGAGGTGCATGAAAATGACGCAGTTTATAAAGGGGCCAGTGTGTTTCGGTGAGTTCATCAGCCTCTGAGACGCCTCGTGATCCACCCTGCATGGACGTGAGGCGCCCAAACAACCGCCTAACTAAGCATAGCAGGAAACCGACCTCAGTTACTTGTTTTAATTTGACAATTTATTATTCATACAGGGAGTGATACCGAACCTGAAGTGAGTTCGCTCACCCGTTGCACAGCAAGCAACACCGGTGGTAGTGGAAGAAAGTAGAAATTTTATTTTTGCACGGCGCTGAGCAAGGAGAGAGGACAGCTAACGCTGAAATCTCAAACTCCTCGAAAAGCTAAAAGGAAGGGTTTTTATTTGGGGTTTTAGGTAGGGGATGGGGAGCATATGGCCTTGCTGGTCAGCCACTGTCCCACCAGCCTGTATCTCTTTGCAGGGAGGAGATAATCCAGGTGCTTGTCCTTGGCGGTGTCTGTCTCCATGGAGGATAGTGGATTCCGGAGCCAGGAAGCCAGAGAGTAAGCAGGGACTGAGTGTTTTGGTTTTAACCCCATATATGCTGGGTTTAATGTGGGGAAACTGATATCAGGATCGATATCATGAGTATGCTGGACACACAACTTGCCACCTGGACACAGCAGCAAATCGAACAGGCGGAGTCCTGTGTCCCCCCAAGCTCAGGTTCTCATGCTCCTTCCTATTTTCCAGAGTGGGTGGAGGACAGGCCAGAGGGGCAAGGCCAGCAGGAGGCCACGAAAGAGGCCGTTTTGCCAGGCGTATTAGTTCCGAGTGAGGTTTGATGCGATCTGAAGTAGGACAACAAAGGGTGGGCTGGGGTGGGGGTGGGGGCTGAGGGTCGGCAGGAGTTCTATCCATAGAGTGACCCGGGTTGCATCAGGCAGGGTGGGATGGGGTGTGGTGGGGCCTCCACTGACCTGCAGTCTGCCCAGTCCTGGAACCTCTGGGGCGACTGGTATGATTCGCGGTGCAATGACTCTCCCAGGAAAACACTGAGGCTAAAATTCTATCTCATGCAAAATAGTAAAAAGTGAAAATCTCCTTGCTTGTTTCTTACACATGGCCATGAAAAGTCACACTGAAGTTCTCTCATACTCAAATCCACTGATGCCCGCCTCTTGTTTCTTTATCTCTGCCAAAGACACCTTTCCAAAGAGTAAATTTAACCATACTGGTCTTTTTTGGTTTTTTTTAAATAATGCCTTCAGGGAACATCCAACCTCCTTAACAAACCTCACAAAGTTCACTGCTTTCCGCCCCTGCCCCTACCTGCGTGTGACACCGGGTCATTCATCACGCCCACTGCTTGCAAGGCCCAGCCTGGCCACAGCCCCCTGGCAAACTCCTACCCACCCCTCAAGACCCAGTTCAAGCCACTCTCCCTGCAAAACGTTCTCAGACTCCTGCAACAGAGCAAACCTCTGTCCACTGTGCACTCCCCTGGGAGTTTGTGCTTCCCTCAGTGGCAGCTTCCCTGCTCTTCTGGCTTCACTGGGCAGCTATAAATGGGTTACAGGGTGCCCGGCCCCATGTATGTGTGCATGGCGGGGGCTGGGCACTATCAGGACCAGGTCTCCTCTGGCCATGAGGAGCAGGGGTGGGAGGGCGGTGTTCGTCCACGTGGCCCGGATTCCCAGGCTGAGATGTGACTCCCTGCGGGTTTATTTGACTTCCAGGCGCCACTTCCCTCTCCTACCCAGGAAACGTGCCACCTGATGCGCACACACGTGTTCATTTAATAAATTAAAGTGAATGAAACAACTCTGAAAATAGCCCTCTTTGAGATAAGTTCAGGTGCCCCCGAGGGAGGGTCACGGAGTCGAGGCCGGCAGCCCCTGCTGGTGGGGACAAGGGGCAGGGAAGCATCCATTCAGCCCCCCTCCGCCCTGGAAGCAGAGGACCTGCAGGCCTGGGCGGGGGCCGGCCGCCCTGCACTCAAGGCCCAGCTCTGCCTTCTCTTTGCCATGAGGCTGCTGGCGAGCTGGGGTCCCCTCGGAACCTCGGTCTCCTCGTCGGGGCAGTGGGCACTGCGCTGCGGTGACCGTCTCTGCACACGAGGGTGACGCAGCAGCGCAGGGCCACATGGCAAGAGCTCTGCAAGCGCGGCTGTTCACACTGCAGCCAGCTCTCCAGGAACCGCACATGCGTTTTTCATGCGTGAGCTCATTAGAGTGGTGGAAAAGCGGGCTGGGAGCTTGGTCCACCTCCTGCTGGAGACTGAATGGCTGTAGCAGCCGGCTGGGGCCGCCACAGCAAACTGCCACAGACCAGGAGGTTTGAACAACAGAAATCTATTTTCTCACAATTCTGGATGTCCAAGATCAAGGCACCAGCGGGCTTGGCTCCTTCTGAGGCCTCCTTGGCTTGCAGATGGCCGTCCTCTCCCTGAGTCTTCTCCTGGTCCTCCCTGCGTGTCTGTGTCCTCATCCCCTCTTCTTCTAAGGGCACCAGTCAGATTGAATTAGGGCTCACCCTAATGACCTCATTTTAACATAATACCTCGTTAAAGGCATTATCTCCAAAAATAGTTGCATTCCCAGGTACTGGGGGTTAGGACTTCACATATGAATTATGGGCACAGAGCTCAGCCCGTAGCCATAACTAGTCAGCAAGAGCTGTATGGGATGCTCCAGTCCTCAGTAGGAACCGCATGCTGGAGTCGGGGTGAGGGGCTGACTAACAGATTCTTGGGCTGCACCGGGTGCCACTGTCCTCAGGGCCCCAGCCTGGCAGTGGATGGGCAGCCAGCCCCCTGCTGTCCCACTTGGGCCCCTTGCAGTCGTTTCCCATGGAGACCTGAGTGGCTGCAGATTCTGCCAAACTCAGAAGAGACACCTGTCTGTCACACGCCCAGAGAGCACGGCAAGCAGACGGCTTTGCTGCGGTGAATGATAAATCAGAGCCCATAATGGTGGAGGCCGGCTCCATGCCTGTCTGTCTGCAAAGGCTTTCAGTCCTCAGAAGGGCTGAAAGGAACCAAATTAGAGTTCACTCTGAGGATTCAAAAGCTGGAGATGAAACTATTTGGGCTTTTTCTTGTCTTTTGCTTCCCCCCGTGCTCCCCACCTCACACCATTACTGCTATAGGCTAAACTTACGAAGAGCAATTTTCTTTTCAATAGAATTCCCTTCCTTCAAGAACGTAAAATACAATTTCCAATTTGCCTAACATTCTTAGAGAACCTATTACCTGCCAGGGACTGTGCCGGTGCATTCATTCCCATTATGTGAGTTAATGCTCCAAACAGCCTGGAGAGAGAGGCTACGATTCCGATTTTACAGCTGAAGGGAACGGAGGCTCCACGGTGGGAAGGAAGCTTCCCACCAGCCTTGTCTGCAAGTTGCCTGAGCCGGGACTTGAGCCCAGGGTTGCAGAGCTCCAGGTCCTGAGCATGATGCACTTGGTTCCCCTGATGCACTTGGGTTTGCTGACTTTCATAGCGCGGAAGTACCTGGGCACCAACCTGGGGCTGAGGTCAGCACACCCGGGGCACGGACCGAGGACAGAGCTTTGAACTCACACGCTGGCTTCCACTAGGGATGCGTCCTGTGGTCCCGTTCCCGTCCACTCACTGTGAGCACCTTTGCACATTTTCTTTCCTTCTCTGACCTCCTTATGCTCTCTCCAGAGTGTAACAGCTTGACGATGTGGGCTCAGAGACATCTGCTTCCCCACTGCTCTACTCCAGGGACTGGATTTATTCCTCAAAAGTCTCCTACAACTTGAGTGTCAACATTTCTAATTCAAATTTGCCATTGGTGCTTGTAATAAAATCAGAAATGTGTCCTGGGGAAGTGATAGGAACAAACCAGAAGACAAAAACCATTCTCCACGATGAACAAAGAAAGCTTTGTGGAATCACCTTGGGTGGGGGAGGGCAGGAGGATGTAACAAAGCATGATTATTACCAGCAAAAGTAGATTTTAAAATAAGGTAGCCGCGCAGTTAGGTTTTTTTCCCATGGAATTGTCACCTTGGCGGCCATCACCTGTGGATCGCCTACTATGTGCCAGGCTCTGTTCTGAGACTTCTGCGTGAATTAGCTCATTCAGTCCTAGTCACCACTCCAGAAGGAGGCACTGCCATTAGCTCCATTTCACAGAGAAAGCAGAAACCCACACAGGTTGAATAATTACTCAAGTTCACGCAGTTGGAAAGTGGCAGAGGCAGACTTTGAACCCAAGTGGTCTGGCTCCCGAGTCCATGCTCTCCGTCACACCCTCAGCACAAAGTGATTGCTGGGTCACCTTGACGAGGAAGTTTGGGACCTGATGTTCCTTTGAAGGTGTGCACAGAAAAAGAAAAAAACTGCCTAAAAATGGCGATCTCCCCCTAACCCTGTGACCCCTTTTCCAAGCATGCCCCTTTCTGTAGGGGGTCAAGAGGGAAATTCAGGAAGTTGAGGAAGAACCTGGAAGCAAGGTAGCTACAATTGCCCAGTCCCAAGAGTTTACAATACAAATCACATAAAGGGCAGTGCTCAGAATTACCTTAAGTAGAGAGGGTCTCAAAGATCAGGAAAGAGGAAAAAGAATATTCACAGACTGCAAGTAAGAAGGAAGGCTGGTCAGCTTTCACCCTTGGGAGATATAGAAACATGCCTTAAACAGCTGATACTTGTGTCAGATTGTTGCAATCATCCGTACACAACTTGAAACCATGAACTATTCAGTTACCTAAGTAAGTCCCTGTCTTCTGGATCCAGCCTCAGCAGGGGGGTAGATTCTGAGGACTGATTCATTCAACTCCCTCTGTCATGCCTTCCTATATTGTGGAGGCAGGAAAGCTATAAACTACATTTTCCCCAGACTCCCTTGCAGCTAGGGTCCTGCCTGTGACCTGGGTCCCCTAAGATGATTCATTCATGCAAGACTTGGAAGTGGAAGTTAGCACCTGACGTCAGCCAGGCAGAGCAGGTCTGGTGGCAAGCCTGGTGGCAGAGGAGTTTGGGTCTCCCAGGGCAGCGGTGGTGGAGGCTTTTGGTCAAGTCTCCTTATGCCTGGAGACCATCAGATAGTGCAGTGGGGTTTCCTTTGGAATTATCTCATGGTATGATTGGTGCTATAGTCTGAATGTTTTTGTCGCCCCAAAATTCATATGTTGAAATCCTAACCCCCAAAGGTATTAAGTATGGTGAGGCCTGTGGGAGGTGATTAGGTCATAAGGGTGGAGCCCTCACCAATAGGATTAGTGCTCTTATAAAGAGACCCCACAGAGCTCCCCATCCCTTCCACCATGTGAGGATGCAACAAGAAGTCTGCAACCTGGAAGGGGGTCCTTAACTGACCATGCTGGCTCCCTGATCTCAGACTTCCAGCTCCAGAACTGTGAAAAATAAATTTCTGTTGTTTATAGTCCACCCAATTGTGATATTTTGTCATTTTTTTAGCAGCCCAAATAAACTAAGACACCTAGGTCTATCACCTAGCTACTTACCAGGCTCCTCTACAGCAGCTAAACATGCTTTGTTGGCCCTAGAAACTTCTAGAAACTCTTAAGTTTCAGTTATGGTAATGCTTGCTGCTGTAAGAGATAAACCCCCAAGTGTCTTAGCAGCTTCACACAGAAGGAGTTTATTTCGTTCTTATGTTCTGTCTGAAATGAAGGTTTCTGATCAATGGGTGCCTTCCCTCCCAAGCAGTTACTTAGGAACCCAGCCTGCCTCCAGCCTCAGCACATGGCTTCTGTGGTCATCATGGTTGTCTACACTGAGCTGATAAGGTGAGGAGCATGGAAGTTTGCACATGGGTGGTTCTTATGGGCCAGGCCTAGGAGTGGAGCAGGTCATGACTGCCCATATCCTACAGGCTAGAACTCAGTCAAATGGCCAGACCTAACTAGATGAGGGTTTTAAATGTAGCCTAGATGTGTGTCCAAAAAAAGGGTAAAACAGGTTTGGGGACTGGCTAGCAAGCTCTACTGCACTCGGTAAACCACTACTGCTCTGTAATAAACTCTGTTCTGTGTAAACAGGCTGGAGTGTGGTCTGTGGTCTGCAACCAAGAACCCCTTACACCAGAGCACCTCGTGTGTTTAACTGGCTCCTTGTACAGTGTGACTAAAATAAGGATGCAACTTCCAGTCTCTGTGTCACTCTCTCTCACTGTAAATTAATGTCCTATCATTCCTGTTTATATATCAGTATCTTGTTGTCGCCAGACAGGACCGTAACCTGCTTCTCTTGTCCTGCCTAAACTCTAACCTTTGTGTTTAACCTAACTCTCTGGTCTTGGTAAAAGGTGCAGCTGCTCCTTTATCTGACACCTCTGGGCCTTGAGCTTATGCAGTTCTCAGCCGTGTTCCAGGAGGAAGCTCTAAGCGACCTCTGCCCTGGACCCAGTGGCTCTGAACCGGCCCAGACCACAACCACAAGGCTGACACCTGCACAGATAGGCATAAAGCTCTTCTAAAGTAATTTGCCCGCATTCACATCATAAATTCCCCTCGTCTGGGAGGGGTGAAGCAGTCATTTTTAGGTCCTGTGATATAGGTGGAAACATGATTTCAAACCACACATGTGCAAGCTTATGCCCACCTCTACATGGGGTGATGAAACTTCCCCTTTGAACATTCATTCCCCACCCCAAATAAAGACACCCACCACCTCGTGCTCAGAGAGACATAGCTTTGTGAAATTATTCCCTACGGTCTCCATTGTCTTTGCTGCATGCTGCAAAGAAAAATTCTACTTTGTGAAACAACTACTTCTGGTGCAGTTTGATTTAACTCCCAAGAAGGAACCCATGCTCTGTCTGGTACACTCCCCACCCCCTTATATACTAATTAAGCCTCTTTCCTATAGGCTCACAAGTACTCACCAGCTTAGAAGGGATGATTTTCTCCCTAGGAAAGTCCTTTTCTCCAAGTGTTGTGGGGGGCCACATAGTGCAGAATGCTGAGCAGAAAAGCTTTCCAGCTGTCATCCCGCAACCAGACCCAGCACCCAAAGGCCAGAGAGTCTCTTACATCCACCCTTGTTCTGGAGGCCAATCGGTTCAACAAGTCAGCCAGGGCCAGCTACATAATTTGTGGAGCCAGTGCAAAGTGGAAAGATGGGGGTTCTGATTCAAAAAGCAGGGAAAAGTGCCATTAAAGGTATCAACACATAAAGCTTTTTCCTTTATTCAAGGTCTCTCTCTTGACTTGTCATGGTGATTTTTATCTGCCATTTAATGTCTAAATAAAGATAATGAAAATTCTGAATGATTAGCATGAATGCTACCATTCATCTTAACGTTGTGCAATGTCAATTTAAAAAGTAAATCTAAAGGCATTTAACCCATATGTGGAATTACCAAAATCATACAGTTTTATTTTGGGGCTTGTGTGTGTCTATGTATTTCATTCTTCCCAGAATGGTGGAAACGCTGCACAAAGGAACACAATTGTTTTCATTTCACTTCTTGAGAGGTGCACATTCTTCCAGCACCCTCTACCTTGGGCTTAATGACGGGTAAAGAGAGACTGAAAGGGAAGGAGACTGGAGGCTGCCCTGTCCCTTTTCAGTGTAGGTGACCAGCTAATGCAGGGAAGTGACGCGGTAAGAAAGGGCGTGATAGGCTCTTTGGTTCTTGCTTCTTAGACGACCATCGCCTTCTCTCTGCACTGGAAGCAAGTTCTGGTTTGAAGGAAAGCTTGGCCTCCCTGGGATTTTAGCACCTTGTTTACTCAATCATAGCCTTGGTGACACCTTGGACGTGATGCACAGGATTTACATGAGGCTCAAAGCAGGTACAAAGTAAGTGGGTCATGGGAGCCGCATAGCAAGCTTCCTACACACTATATGTGGATGGGGTGGCAGGGACCTGGAGACACACACTGCACTTCTCCCATCTGCTCGTGAGCATGTGGCGGTGAGAGCAGAGCAGTAAACAAGCCCGGGGTCCTTCTGAGAGCGGCTGCACCGGTCACACACCCATGAAGCCAGCCCTGAAGCCAAGAAGACTGTGGGGAGTCACGGGCCACAAGGCTGAAAGCTGGTGGGAGAGCCTGGGTGGGCACGGCCTCTGCTCAGTTCTGAGTCCGGGATGCTCTAGGTGCCTCGGTCTCCTCAGCTGGCTTCCTCAATTCTCTGTCTCCAGTCAAAGGCATACGGGGCTGGAAAGCTTGCTTGGCTTACTTCACGAGAACCAGCCCAGGGCTCTGGCAGACTCTCTCGAAACGACATGCCTCATATAAAACCCAGGAAATGAAAAGAATTCTTCCTGCCTCCTCTTTGCAATCAGGGAGACTATGAATGAAGCCAAAAGGCCAGAGGGGGTGAGGCAGGGGTGGAGGGAGGTTGCATCAGCCCCACCAAGCACACTGCCAACACGAAGCACACTGCCAACA
Organism: Equus quagga; assembly: GCF_021613505.1. Taxonomy (NCBI): domain Eukaryota; kingdom Metazoa; phylum Chordata; class Mammalia; order Perissodactyla; family Equidae; genus Equus; species Equus quagga. The sequence continues at coordinate 48,943,062 of NC_060273.1, forward strand.
CGTGAAACCATCGTCCTTCCTGTCCGCGGCAACCACTGCACACGCGCCTCCTTGTGGGAGTCTTGTTTAGGCTGTGATTCTAGGAAACTGAGTTTCCTAAAGGTGCTCATGCAGATCCCTGCATCCTATGTCTGCTGTGAAAATCACTCCACAAGCTCAGAAGCAACTCAACGTTTATGAAGATGGGAAGCAGAACTTGGCATCCAAGAAGACAGCCGTTGGCTGTTAGCTAACAACTAGTGTCTACTCTGTTCCTTTGGGTTGACACACTGTTTAATTTTATATATATATTTGAAATTAAATAGTACAATTGTCTCTTTTTAACTAGCACTCAGCTTTTCCTTACCACTAACTTTCTATCTACTTGCCTCCTGTTTCAGCTGTGGTCAGAGTTTTGCTTCTCATCTCCGCAAAACGTTACACTATGATGCTGCACTAATCAGAACTCTCTGTTATGGAAGAAATAATACCTGCCATGTATTGAAGACCTACTATGTGTCAGAACCTTAGCCAGATGCTTCTACGCACACCATTTCATTTCATCCTTAACTTAACTCTGTGATATAAGGGTGATTATTCCCATTCTTTAAATTTTTTATTTATTTTTTTGAGGAAAATTAACCCTGAGCTAACATCTGCCACCAATCTTCTTCTTTTTTGCTAAGGGAGACTGGCCCTGAGCTAACATCCGTGCCCATCTTCCTCTACTTTATGTATGGGACTCCTGGCACAGCATGGCGTGCCAAGCAGTGTCACGTCTGCACCCGGGATCCAAACTGGCAAACCCCGGGCCGCCGAAGTGGAGTGTGTGAACTTAACCGCTGCACCACCGGGCTGGCCCCAATTATTCCCATTTTTTTAAATTAAACATTTTATTTTGTGTTAATTATAGATTCTCATGCAGTTGGAAGGAATAATACAAAGAGGTCCCACGTACCTTTCACTCAGTTTCTCCCAATGATAACATCTCATGAACTATAGCACAGTATCACAACCAGGATGTCGATATTGATGCAACCCACCCATCTTTTTCAAATTTCTCCGGTTTTGCTGGTACTCATTCATGTGTGTGAGTGTGTGTGTGTGTGTGTGTGTATTTAATTCTATGCAATTTTATCACAGGTCTAAGTTCATGTATCCGCTTTTGTAATCAAAACACAGAGCAGTTCCATCACGATAAGAATCTTTCTGTTGTCCTTTTGCAACCATATTTTCTGCCTTCCTACCCCATCTCCTTAACCCCTGGAAACCACTGATTTTTCCTGTTTCTATCATTTTGGCATTTCAAAAATGTTAGTGTATTAGGACATATAATATGTACAGACATATATGCATACACACTCACACACATTAAGAGCTTTATTATAAGGAATTGGTTCACATGATTATCAAGGCTGATGAGTCTCAAGGTCTGCAGGGTGAATCAGCACGTTGGAGACCAGGAGAGCTGACGGTGTCACACTAGACTGAATGCCAACAGGCTCAAGATCCAGAAAGAGCCGATGTTTAAGTTGAGTCCAAAGGTAGGAAAGAACCCACGTCCCAGATCAAGGCCGACAGGCCGGAGGAGCTCGCTGTCACTTTAGGAATGGCCGGCTTTTGTTCTGTGCAGGTCCCCCGCTGACGGGGTGAGGCCACCCACACTGAGGAGGGCAACCTGCTTTACTCAGGCTACATATCCGAGTGTTCATCTCTGCCAGAAAGACTGTCACCAAATCGCCCAGAATAATGCTTGATCAAACGTCTGGGCACGCCATGGCCCACGCAAGCTGGCACACGAAGCGACCATGACAGTTACATAAGCGTAATCATACAGCTTGTAGCGTCTGGGGACTGCTTTCTTCACTGAGCGTAATTCTCTGGAGATTCCGCCACGCCGTTGCTACTCCGTGGTGAACTACTTCACCGCAGTTCCTCCCTTCTCACTGCTGAGGAGCGTTCCACGGTGTGCACTCAGCTTCACTAGCCAGGAGGGAGACGCAGACTGAAACCACAGCGAGACATCACCGCACGCCTATCAGAATGGCTGAAAGGAAAAGAGCGATAACGCCTAAGGCTGGCCAGGACGCAGGGAAACGGCATCACTCGCACATTTGATGAAGGTGAAATGGTACCGCCGCTCTAGAGAACACTCTGGAAAACTAAACTCGCCATCACGATAGAGCCCAGGAAGGACACTCTCGGGAATTTATCCCAGAGAAATAAAAATTCATGTTCACACAAAAGCCTGTACACAAACGTTCATAGAAGCTATATTCCTCATGGCTCCAAACTGGAAACAACCTAGATGCCTTTTAACTGGTGAAAGATTACGTCCATTTGATTGACAAGCAGTCTGAGGCTTCCAGAGGTCGAATATCACGTCCGGCATCCACACCGGGATGAAACCCTGCTCTGCTCCCCTCCAAAGCCTGTGCTCTTTCTACAGGACAAGGCATCTATAATCGTGATATTGGCCTTGTTTCTTTGTGAGAACGTGCTGTGTCTTCTGAATCAAAGGACTGTGAATGTTAGCAAGCATTTGCAAAAGTACCTTACCCTGAGTCTTTTGGTAACTACTAACTAAAATATTAGATTAATTGGAACACGTTATCCTTCGCTGGACAAGGTCAGTTTTTTGCACTTAGCATCCTTCCTGCTTTCTTCTGGAGCTTCCATCTCTTTCGTGTCACCCTCCTGTATATTTAGAATTTTCCCATCTTCCTATATCTGTAATTTCTATTAGTCCACGAGCTACTTGGGTCAGTGGTTTTTTCTCCTTATCCTGGTATGGTTGAGGAGTAATATAGTGACTAGAGTCCATAAAAGTGGATTGAAAGAGAAAACAATGTTTTATACCATATATTCTAGAATGCTACAGTTGTCTACAGGTCGCCTGTTAGTCGTGTACATGCTGCCCTGCAGGGAGAGGCGAAGCAGAGAGTTCAGAATGCCGGCTCTGGGGCCGCCCTGTCTGTGGTGAAACCCCACGAGGTCTGAATTTGCCAAGCTACCTTTCCTCCTTGTGTTCAGTGTCCCCACAGCAAAATGACAATGAAAGAACCGACATTAGAGGGTTGTTGGGAAGATGGAAAGCATTTCGCCCAGTGCCCGGCACAGAATACTGTTAGCTATCACTATTTTTATACCAGAGAAAAAAAAGAAAAATTGGCGATGGAGTCAAGACAGACAGGGACAAGAGAAGATTCAGAGAGGTAGCTTAGAGGATGCAATAAGTGGATTAATGAGGTAAGACCTATAAAATAGCTCAGAAACTGCAGAGACAGTTTTCAGAGATGCACAGAACAGATGTCAGAAATCTCTTTGGAGAGCACGTTTGCAATCCCTTCTCCAGTTCACGGCCGGTGTCTCCAGCAGGCATTTTGGGGAATTCACTGGTCAGGATACTAAATAGAAAATGGTATGGCCTGGGAGATACCCATTAGGATTCTGGTAACCAGAACGAATGGGGAAACAAGACTGGAAGGAGCTGTTTGGTAAAGTAGTGAAGATTCAGAGCATGGATAACTGTTGATGAAGACAAATGAAGTGTCTTAGCCGGCACAGCAAGAGCTGCCCTGCAAAGCTTAAATCCAGCGATGAGTTATACCATAATAATGGGAATGGGAATAATGATAGTTGCCATTAATTGAGGGCTCATTATGTGCCAAACAGTTAAAAAGTTTTCTAGTGATGTTTCCCATTTTACAGATGAGGCATCTGAGGCTGGGTAACATTAGTGACCAAACGCATGGGATCCTCTGAGTTTCAAACACCAGATCCGGTGGCTTTGAAACCTGTGCTCTTAACCCTGGGACCACCAGAGAGGACAGCAAGGAGGAGCGTCTCTGGCGGAGTCACCCCATCTCCCAGCACGTCAAGAAGGATGCTGCACATTTTACCTCCAGATTTGTCTCTGCGTCCGCTTGGCAGGGAGGCATCCAGAGCACTATCATCGGAATGTGCTAACGGCAGGAGGCCTGGGGCTGTGTTCCTGGGCCTCAGGCTGTCCCCAAAACTGGGAGGTACTGGAGTTTGGGGGAGCTGGAGAAGATGGAACAGTAGCAGTTGAATGCAAGCATCAGGGACAAGAATCATAGAGGCAGGTTGACCATTCTTAAAATACCCGCAGATTTGAAAGACACTTGCTAGAAAAAAATCACTGTCTTAGTTAAGGATGCAGGGAACAGAATGCTACTTTCTAAACAAATCCACAGAGGTCATTTTGGTGTAGGAGCTCTTGCTCTTTCTTTTTCCTGATTCCCTTTCTCTGGCACTAGGAGGGTCGCCGTGCATCCCAGGCTGCCTGGCTCCATCTGCCTTATGCCTGTTGTCCTGTCCTAACTATGAAGACATCCCCTTTCTCTCCTCAGAGGATGCCGGTTTGGAGGATAAATTATATGCGCACCCTAGGTCACCGCGAGAAGGGTGGCCCCACATCCCAGGTAAGACCCGAGTCCACTCAGACACAAGCACAGGTCCAGGTCTGAGGCCGTTCCCAAGCGGGGACAATCCATATTCTTCCCAGGTTGGATTTGTGGACTTTGGGAGGGAGAAGTTCTTTGTGTTCGTGTTACTATTTTGTAAAATGTGTGCTTGGAGCTGCTGGTGGCTGCATAGGGTAGGCCTGCACAGAGAGTGGGTGAGGGGCCAGCACACAGAAGAAAACTGAGCTGAGAGGTCAGGAGACACAGAGAGAGAGAGAGAGAGAGAGAGAGCAAGAGAACTAACCCTGCGGACTTAAGGATCCCCTCCACCCACACCCCCATGCTGGAGCCCTGAAGCACCGAGTTATGAGTCAATACATTTGCTTTCATTTTTCAGTTGGTTTAAATTGGGTTTCTGCTGCTTGCAACAGAGAGAGGAATCTGTGAACCTTGAAAGGGAACTACCGCCCCTCCAGTTCTACCAAAGGCGAGCCCTTGGCTGGGTACTCTATGTGACCCATGTCGTTTAACCTTAGCAAAAGACGAGCCGGGTGGGAATCATTAACCCCCTGGTACAACTGAAAATCCAAAGTTCAGACATAAATGACTTGTTCAAGTTCAGGGGTACCAGGAAGGGCCTCCCCGGGATGTGCGGGTCATGAATGCAGCGCCTGTGCCTCCTTATCAAACCACGTGGATGGTTCAGCTGGTGGGAGCCACATGGCGGCTCCCGTGAGCCCCTCCTGGAGCTGTGAGGCCCCTCCCACTGCCCACCTTGTTCGGCAATGATCTTCTCTTTTTCTCCGAGTTAAGCATGCCTGGTGCTTACCTACGACTTGACCTTGAACATATCAATGAATACCTTGGATCCTTGCTTACCATGGGACACCACGAAAGCCTAACACACAGAAAGCTGTGAACACTAAGATGATGGAAAGGAAAATGCTTTGTGGACTGCAAAGTACCACACCTGTTGGTTGTGTTTTCGTTGTTCTCTTAGATTTGGTCAACCTCTCCTGAACAAACCCTTATTTTACTCTGTGGCAGGCAGGTAAACCTGTGTACCAGGCAGACCGACCACGCTGGTCATCCAGGTCTGAGGGGTTTCCCAGGAATCAGTACTTTCAGGGCTAAAACTAAGAAAGTCCCAGGAAAACCAAGATGCTGATTACCTGCTATGCACTGACCTCCTAATGCTTCTCAGGCTGTGTTCCTGACCTGTGTGTGTCTGTCTTCCCGGAAGCTGGGGATCTCTGAGAAGAGGAACTGTGTCTTATTTAACTCTGAGTCCTTCCTCCACTTACTTAGCACAGGCCTGATGTTTGTTGAATTAATGACTGGCTCATGAATAAACTAATTAATGAATAACACTGATAGTATTGCGCATAAGCCACCACACCTCCTTTTACAGGTGGTGGCCTGGTAGGCGCTGAGGTTTGAGCGACGGATTCATGGGACTTGGTGAAATTCTAGAAATGCTTCAGACTGCTGGAAGGCATGGGAAGGAGGCCTCTCTCCCGGAATCTTTCCGTGTCTCCACTCACCTGCTGCGTGACCCTGCGCAAGTCACTTCATCCATCCCTTTGTTCATTTACACGGTAACTATTTGTTGGATACCTATGCGGCTGAGCACTGCTTCCTCAATTCCCTCACCTATAAAATGGAATAATAACACTCACCTTACAGGCTAAGTAGGAATTCAATGAAGCCGTGTTTGTGTGGGGCCCACGGTAGTGATTAAGATGATGATGAGATGATGATGAAAATGATGATGATGATGATGATATCTGTTACCCACAACCTCCACTTTTGAAAAAGCATCCAGTCACCCCATGAAGCCTTTAATTGCAAAAAAGTCCCTCTTTGCACCTGCTTTTGATCTTGCCCACAGCTCCTCTGAGAGCTCCTATGAGACAGCGCTTGGACTTCCAGAAGCTGCGGTGAGAAAAGGAGGAGAGTCTGGCCTCAAAAGCTCTAGCTTTTGAAATTGCATAGCGCACACTTTGTCGCCCTGAGAGGGAGAAGGGAGCCTGCGCTTCTCTCAGCCCACCCTAACCGACTGTGAAAGATCCAGTCCAGACTTCTGTTTGGATCACGTCACGTTATCCGCCCGCTGAAATGGGACAGGACAGACCTGGAGAGGCAGAGGCCTCCACTCGCCAACAAGCCATCACTTTACATGGACGTCACTCAGGAATTTGCATTCTGAACCAAAATATGCTCAAAACAGAGACAGAGCCTGCAACTGTCCCATGGAAAATAAGTATCTGGGCACCACAATGCTGACGTTAAAGTTGCCCTCCATGCATGAACACCCAGAGCCTAAAGGAAGTGGGCTGTGCACCTTTTAGGGTGGGCGTGGGCATTCGAGAACATGAGTCAGCAAATTTCTGGTTTATGCATTTATGAAGCCCACCTGGTAAACAGTGGGAACAGAAAGATGAGGGTCACCTTCTCAACCACTGGACTAATATGGAAATCTTGGTGACCCAAGCATTGAATTCTTCACTCCTTCCAAATTCCCAGAAAAATTACCAAAGGGATACAATAATCAGGAAAATCTATGTAGTAGTAAAAAAAGAATTTTTGTTTTTAGCTGAAGAGCATCCTTTCACTCCTTAAACGGTACAGTTTGAGACAATGGAAACCTTGATGGACAGCTGAGCTGAGATGCAGAGAATGAGGCCTGACTAAGTACAGTGTTTAAGCAAGGAGGGGTGACTTCTGAATTACCATTCTAGGGTGTAGGATTTGGACCTAGTGCCAACCTGCTTGACATGCTACAGGATTTTTAGGGAAAGGCTGTTTGGAGAAATAATTCAAACCGACTGGGCGACAGGGAAAATGCAGTGGGCAATCTCCGTCTGCCGCTCCTGCAGGGTAGCGCTGAAGGCAGACAATGCTCAGGAACAGGGATGCTGCACGTGCCCGGTCGTTGCTCCCACTGGGCATCTACAGCCTGCAAGGGCTCTACAGTTAGAGAAGGAGGTCGGTGGGGATGTGGATGCCCCCACTGACACTGAGCCACAATGACAAAATCAGAAAAGACATCCTCGCACAGGAGTACTCACCTGCCTTCCTCCTCACCAAAGGCCGCCTCTGTCCTGACCCCTGGATAATTCCTCAGCTTGGGTAGTTTTCGTAGCAGAGCAGAAGAAGAAGTTCCCAGTAAAACCCAAATTCAGAAAGAATATCACCAACATGCTTTTCCATACACAGAAAAATACTTGTTATATGTAGCTAACCTAGAAATAAATCAAGATACAAAACTCAGTTACGAAAATATGAACCGAATGGCTATGAGCAGTGACACCAGCAAATGCTGGAGTATCTTTTTTGTATGTGGTATTTTATATGTGCAATGCCAACCCAAAGGGATGAAAAAGCTGCCAGGAGAGCCCAGAGGAGCCTGTGACAGCTCCGCACAGAGAGCTGAGAGGCCATTAGATTTGGGTCTTGATAGATGCACAGAGATAATTTGCTGAGCAGCCCAGGGAACAGCATATTCCAGGCAGGTGAGAGGCAGAGACTTCAAATACACAATGTGTTCAGAGTTCACAGAAAATGTTGACGTGAGGACCTCTGCTGAGACTGGCATTTGAGCATAGTTTTACTTGCACTTTCTCCTGAAACCCCACCAAATGTGGGTAAAGGGATTTAAAAACAGACACAAATCCACAAGGACAGAGACTGGGGGAGGAGACAAGAGCAACAAAATTTTGAAAGCTTGAAGGCAGAAGGTTAAGAGATTACTGACCTCACAGAAGAGAAGGCTGAGCTCCACCCCAACAGTGGAGACCTAAGAGTGCTCTGAGTCACATGGCAGAATCAGGAGACGTGGGGTCTGAAAGTAGGGGTGCAGGTGAGGCTGAAAGCAAAGGTCACAGCTAACATTTTGCCTAAAAAGCAGTTAAACTTGGACCTCTGGCCCGCCCTGGGCTGCCGGATATTTGACACTGGCTCAGGCTTGCAGAGACTGAGGTTTCATTCCCTGGTAGCGTTGAGCCAGGTAATGACTAGGTTCTGGGATTCCAGACACAACTGAGGCCAGGGCTGTCATCCTGATGATGGGGACTAGATGAAAAGCCACACACCAGGTGGTGAGCGACACTCCCTCCACCAGCCACCTTTCACATCTCAGGGCTAAGAATACTGCCATCCGGACCTTTATAAACCAAGTAAGAAATGGGAGGATTAACTTTGGGGAAACAGACTAGCCTAAGAGAAAAGACCTACAGGAAACTATAGCGGGGAGCTTCCCCCTAATGAACGAACTTGGCCAAATCAGCCCTTAGTGAAGCCCAGCAGGTCCATGTCCATGAAGATTCTGATTCCTTCTGGTGCCTCCCTCTTCAGTGTGAGTGGACTGCTGAGTAACCAGCAGATGTTTGAGCAATTAAAGGAGAGACCAAACCAACCAGCTGACTAACCAACAAAAAGCCAACTAGAAGTGAGAAGTAGAAGAAAACATTTCTTAAAAAGCAAAATAGGGGCCAGCCCAGTGGCTTAGTGGTTAAGTCCACGTGCTCAGCTTCTGCGGCCCGGGGTTCACGGGTTCGAAGCCCAGGTGCAGACCTAGCATGGGTCGTCAAGCCATGCTGTGGTGGCAGATGTTAGCTCAGAGACAATCTTCTTCAAGCAAAAAGAAGGAGATTGACAACAGATTTTAGCTCAGGGCCAATCTTCCTCACACACACACAAAAGCAAAATATACTCAGCAAAACAAAAGAGAGAGAGCATTTGTGAAACAAGGAGAGAAGTCTATAAACCATAAATGGTCAGAGAAAAGTGAAGAGTTCTTGGAAATTAAAAATGTGACAGAAGAAATTAAATAGTCACAAGAAGGTTTAGGGCCACAAAAGCCGTGGACATTTCTCAGCATATAGAACAAGAAGAAAAGGAGATAGAAAAGAAAGAAGAGAATTAACATGAAAATTTATGGAATCAGTCAGGAGCTTAATATTTTTTTTAAACAGAAGTTTCAGAGTGAAGATGAAAAACCGAGGAGAAGAATTTACCATAGAAACGGTACATGAAAATTTCCTAAAACTGAATTCCAAATTGATAGGCCCTACTAAGCATCCAGCATAAAAATGAAAAACAGACAAATCATTTCATTAGAAAATTTAAGACTATTGGGAAAAATAAAAAAGCTTGAAGTTACGGGGCAGGATGAGTGAAACGCATAGGTTATCTACAGAGAAATGAGAATGGCTCTGGACTCTTGATAGCGACAGGAAAAGTGGGGCAATGTTCTCAAACTCTACAGGAAAATGGTGTCCACTCTGGAATCCTATACCCATCCAACAACCAAATGGGAGGGTAGGGCAAAAGAAACCAAAACTATGCATCCTTTTTCAGGAAGTAACTGGAAGGTGTGCTCTGCTAAAACAAGAGAGTAAAACTAAGACGGATGAAGACAAAAGATGCGGAAACATGGCGCCCAGAACAAGAAAAAGAGGAAGGGAGGGTGGTGAAGGGAGAGCCCAGGACCCTCAACGCAGCAGGAGGAGACAGCAAGTCCATCTGGGCGGAAGACGGAGGAGGAACCTCCTAGAGAGATGTCACCACGAAAAGATAAAACCAATAAAATCCCTGGTGAATGTATTGAGAGGAGATTGACATCTCCGGCAGAGTTCTACAATGAATTAATAACAGGCATTATAAAAAATAAGCATATAAAAAAATGAGACAATTCCAGAGACATCAAACATAAAAAGAAAGGAAATACAATCACCCCAGACTCAGCAGTGGATAATATTTATATGGACATAACACTGTGCACACAGAATGTTCACTCTAACTAATCATTGTGTCACACCCTCTTGGGAAGACGGGTGGAGAGAAAGCGTATGTCGAAGTGGAGGTTATAATATAAAGGAGCTAAATCCTCTGTCTTCCATAGGAGGAAGTCCACGGACAATGCCTAAACCGGGAGCATCAGAAATAGTGATAGAGATGCACTGTTTAGAACATGGAGGTAGATGCCGGAAGAGAGAGCTAACACCACGGAAACCTCTTTCCCCTGGGAAACAGAAATCTGGAGTAAACAGGGGAGAGAAATATACTGTTCTTTTTTTTTTTAAAGATTTTATTTTTTTCCTTTTTCTCCCCAAAGCCCCCCGGTACACAGTTGCATATTCTTCATTGTGGGTCCCTCCAGCCGTGGCATGTGGGACGCTGCCCCAGCGTGGTTCGATGAGCGGTGCCATGTTGGCGCCCAGGACTCGAACCAACGAAACACTGGGCCGCCTGCAGCAGAGCGCGCAAACCCAACCACTCGGCCACGGGGCCAGCCCCTATACTGTTCTTTGTATTTCTTATTTTATTTTTTTATACATAAGCCTTGCGCTGCTATTTGACTGTTAAACTATGCACATATATAACTTCATTGGAAGCAAAAATGTATGTATTTATTTTTTTAACTTTATTGAGATGTAATTGATATACCAAAAACTGCACACGTGGTGTAGACGTCTTGATGAGTTTGGACCTAGGCAGTAAGGTTGGGACGGCTAGACTTAAGGTTGTGGCAAGTGGAAGAGTGAGGTTCTGGAAACAAATGAGAGACTTTTTGTTGTTGGTTTTGAAAATCTGCTTCCATCTTATCCTTCGGCCACAAGATTTCTTCAAGATTCCAGAGGATGGAGGTGAAACAGGATTGAACAGTTGAAACGGGTGGAAGGCAGCACACGTGGGTCCCCAACTCAGGGGCATGCCAAAACAGTGAACTCTCCTGCTTTAATTACTTGTAGAAGCGAAACAGGACCACTGTGGAAAAAATTCAAATAATACAAAACAAAAGCAAATGTCCTTGTCCCCTGTCCTGGACCCACACTGTCCTCCCCAGATGTCACACAATTATCAATTTGATGACTATCACTTCTTTCTTTTTTCCCCCCTAATCAGATGCACTTATTTAGAATGCACAGATTGTGTGCTCTCAATTACACCAATTTTACAAAGCACACTGAGTAAAGACGTGGAGATGCAAGACAAGGGTGTGAAACAGAAGACTGAAGTGCAGAGATGTTTATAAAGCTGGTTCCGCCTGAACTATCCCAAGCCAAACTGACCTGCCCTTCCCACACTGGCCTCTTTAATGCCGCAAAGCTTGAGTTCTGTGTCAGCGGCAGAGAGGAAGGGGCACAGACATTCCTCGTTCCTGGGGCTGGCATGCAAAGCCGGAGAACTGTTTCCATGGAGACCGGGACACTAGAGATGATCTCTGGAATTGCTCCTTGGGGCTCAGCGACAAATAGAAACATTAGCATGCAGAGGCCTAAATATAGCTGCGTTCAGGGCAATTCATCAAGCCCCAAACTTGGCCGGAACGCGGCTTTGGAACAAATGCACTGAGCACGACCCAGCAGTGTTTTCAATATTTTACAGTGTTTACGCTACTGTCAGAGGAAATATCTCATGGAAAACGCAGAGATGCGGAGGCCACTTGGTTTCCTGGATAAGTCACCGGCAGAGGCGTGCCTGAGGATAGCAGGGCTCAAGTGAGATGTGAGGAAGTCCCTTCCCCACATGGTTATCCTTTAAGAGGAGCTGATGGGGTAAAGTTCTCTCAGAGCGGGAGGCCATTGCCTGTAATTAGAAGAAAAATATGGTCAAGTCCCCTCTTCTCGCTCCTCCAGGATTCCTGGGGACTGTAAATTCTTGCCTGTATTATTATGCAGAAAATTCTGCTCTGTCCCAGTTCCTAGCCCCAAAGTCCCACTTGCAAACTTGCACTCCATGACGACGGCACTGTCACTTCACAGCACAGCCGAGTCCCTGCTGGCTACTAGGACACACTTTCCTAAACTCACCCATTCAGTAATCGGTCACTGTACCACTTCCGTGCTCCAGGCAGAACACAGAAGAGACAGGCGCGGAAGAAAATAGCACAACAAAGGTCTCAAGGAAATTCCACGCCAGTTGGGGAGACAGAGGACAAACAATCAGTCAATCAACAGGCACTTTCAGATTGTCATAAATACTAGAGATGATGAAACAAGGCAACGCCAGGGTGAGAGGAAGGTGTGGGGGAGACAGCAGCTGGGGGTCAGGGCAGGCTTCTTGGAAGATCTGACCTTGGAACTGAGACCCGAAGGACAAGAAGATCGAGGGGAAGAGCTTTCCAGGTAGAGGGAACTGCAAATGAAAGGCTCAGAGGCTGAACCAAGCTTGGTGGCTGAACTCTTGAGTGAGGGAGCGCGGAGTGGGAGATGAGGTCAGAGAGATAGGCAGGGACCAGGTCGTTAAGGCCTTGCACACTGTGCTGGGAGTTTGATGATGCTCCTCAGAAGGAGGGTAAGCAAGCGCCTTCTGCTCCTGGGTAGCAGCAACCCCCACACCAATACTCTGTCTAAGTTCCCACAAGAGGTTTCCCCAAAGCACTGTGCTTTTACTGTCCACGCACTGTGCCTCTTGGAAGAGAATAGAATTCTCTCTTCTTTTTGGCTGCTGGGAAGCTCAGAGCTGGATGCAAAACATCTGTGTGCTTTTCTACCCTAACTCAATCTCTGGCCTGATTTTGCCTTCTCTCTTATTTTCCTATCATCTTAGCTGCTGACACTGACAGTGACTCCCGTTGTACCTTTGTACAGCATTACGCAGCAGGCGAAAAGGGGATTTTTCATTAAGTGTATTTAATCCACTCCTAGAGGAGCAATGTTCACACTCACACAGTGGGCAAGTAGCCCCATGAGTGGCCCCCAAGCCTGAGATTTGTCTGCTCTCTGGGCTTGCCCAGTGACCAGGCACTGAAACTGGCTCCTTATGAGAAAGACTTTGTCAGTCATTAGCCCAGATGGCCACACCAGCGCCTGTAACAAATTCGTCTATCTTTTCTCGTCAGTCAGGTGGGCTGGGGAAAAACAAATTCGGACCCATATTTCCATGAGGAGAAAGGACAAGCTTCCATTCTGTCTTAGGCGGTGAGTCTCTCTCAAGGGTGAATCAAACTGCTTCTTTTCAGGAGAAAGCAAACAACAAATTCAGTTACTGCTAATTCCACTTTCTGAGTGAAGACCATCGAGTCCACGGGGACACGGCACTGAGAATCCTGAAGAGCATGCCTTTAAAGGCCACGTCTCAGGCTTTTGAAACTTAAGTCTTTTCTCTCAAAAGTCAAGAAGTGACTGACTTTCAGCTATGACCTTGCTTCTAAGAGAAAATGGATATTTTAGCATCCCCCTCAAGTCAGAAAAAAAGGCCTCAGTTACAAATCCCTAGCATTTCAAGACAAGACCCCACCATAAGGGTACTCCGAAATACATTATATTTTTTACCAATCAAAACAGTTATCATGTCAGAGCCTAAATATTTATATACAATAAAGGAGCCCTCATATTTGGAATGGTTGAAAATCTCTGTTGTAAAGTGCTTTGCACAGTAGTATTTAATTGTGATGCTTTAAAGCATAACGAGGCCACCTACAAATGTGCTTGGGGAAGGGCCACCTTCTCTTTCAACAGAGTGGTCTTCTTAAACTGTTAGGGCTGGGTTGCCAGATTTAGCAAGTGACAATACAGGACACCCAGTTAAATCTGAGTTTTTAGTAAACAGTGAGGAATTTTCTAGTGTAAGTACATCTGCAATGTTTGCAGTATCTGGCAACCCCTAGGGCCCAAAGGGGACTTGTGGATAGGGGTCGAAAGGACCTGGTCATGGACATGGAAGTGAAGCCTCAGGGCACCTACACAGGAGAAGTTTAAAGAAAGAAGATAAAGAATTAGAGGAGCTGGTATAGAAGTTGTAAGGTCAACTTCTGAAAAATGTCAACCTATGGTTAAGTCAGTGATGCCCAGACTTGTCACACCCAAGGGACCTTCATTAAACTTCTCTCCATTGATAGCCCACAGCTATCCAAACATCAGCCCTCTAGTCAGCATCTAGCTCTGTGACTTCATCAACACCCAATCAGAATTTCTGGTTGGCATGAGTCAACCCTGCTGATAAAGCCGTTGTTGCCCAAGTCACCCTAGGTTGCTATGATTCCAGCCAGAAACAAATTAAGACAGGCTGTGTGAACTCACTGTGGATATGTAGACAGTTCCCACTGAGATAGTCTCAAACACTGAAGATAATTGTAGAACCTTGAATGACTTTCCTGAAGATCTTAGATTTCACACTAGTGATTGGGGTCATTAATCAGATAGAACACTTAATATATCATAGATTATATCAACCAACCCCATGTGTCGGAATTATTTCTCCCTACCTTTGAGCAACAAATTAATCAAGCCAACCTTTGCTTCCAAGTAGCTCAACAGAACTGGCCAATTCTCCTGTCCTCGCCTTGGGACACTCCAGCAAAGCAGATGTGATGTGCTCAGGTGTGGTAAGCACGGGGACGGACTGGTGCTTAAAAAATGTGCAGAAAGAATCAAAAAGTCTGTTAATTAAATAAGAATTATAACCACGAAGTAAGAATTAATTAGAGAAAAATCTAATGTCAGCATAAATAGCTTTAAACTGCAAAATAATCTTACTCCCAATTTAATTGCTTGTGTAATTAGAGTTAATTGCAGAGTAGAGGTTTGGTTAACATAACAAAACGTTCTTTTTAAAAAAATAGTGATTAGGTAGTTAGCCAGAGCATGTAAAAGAGTTTAGATTCCAGGGGATGGGGAAAGGCCGTGGTGCAGGGGTTGGGCGCGTGGGATACGGCGCGGACAGACCTTGCTTGTTGTTGGACGCTGGACAAGTCCATGAATCCCTGAGTCTTGCTCTTCTCAGGAGAAAATGGTAGTGAACCACTTTCTTCCACAAAGAGTTTTTTTGGGAGTTAAATGAAGCCAGGTGGGTAAAGTGCCTACTGGGTGCGTGGCTTTTAGGGGAGTCCATAAATGGTGGCCATGACCAAGGTCCCTTCTGCTGGAGTCCTAGCCTTGCACTTCACATCTCCCACTCTGCCTCCACACCATTGTGGAAAGCAGCAACACAGAGGGCTGAAACAACGCCGCCCTTGCGATCTGTCCCCCACCAACCTTTCTCCACCTGCTTCTTCCTCCGGACAAACAGGTCATCCTGGTGGTGGCGGTTCGTGTCATTGTTATTGGTCAGCACCTCCATTCACTGGGAACCTTTCGATTGTAGTGTTTCATTGGATGTTCTCAGGAAACTGGGTGCCAACAACGGAACCACGGAGGGACATCAAACAGGTGAAGTTGCCTGAAGAGCGAATGAGCTGAAAGAGGAAGCTCAGAATTCCCCATCACCCAAGATCCAAGCCGAGGCACCGGCTGGCGGGTAGCTACGGAAGGCTTCAGCCAGCTAACTTACTGGAGGTGGTACTTACTCCTGTCTCAAGTCTGCACAGAGGAGAGAGAAAAAGTGTGGGAGGAACACACCCTCATCTCCCCTCCCTCTCCCTCACGCCTCCCCTGATTGGTGCATTTGGGATGTCAATCTATGTCTTGAAGCCGAAGACCACCAGGAATACACCTGTAGTTAAACACCTTGGGTTTGTTAGTCATGAAACAGGGAGAATGTATACCACAGAGAAACATGGGGCATCTTAGGAAGAAAGTGTTAGAAAGGACTTATTAAAGGATTTGGCTTCTCTTCAGTGATTTTTGGGGAGAGTTTAAGGAAGTGGGGCTTTGCCTTGAACTGGATGCTATGAGGAAGTTGGGGTAATTTTATGATTGCACATCCTAATAAATCTCCTCTCCAGGGAAGGCAGACCAGAGCAAGGCTAGAGCTGTCATTGGTAAATAAGCAGCAATAGCCACTCATATTAGCAGGGAGAGGGGGATGTTTGGGACTTTGTGGTCTGGACAATGTTCATGTACTGTCCTTGTTCACACACAATTACAGAGGGATCTTGTTTTTGATTTGATAGCCACTGTGGTCACAGGGTGGCCTTGTCTGATGGTGGTGTCCTGAGAAACCGTTTTTCTGTTGAACAGGAGGACACCAAGGCCTGGCTATGAGTGCCAGGCCAGATCCTGGATGCAGTAGGCTTTTCTTTCCCAGAGAGAAGAAACTGGGCAAATTCTGGGTTCTGTATTTTGAAGTCATCTGCCCCTAGAGAGGGTCATTCTAATCTACTCTCCACTGCGTGGTGAGCTTACCAGTGCAGCATTTTGCCCCTTCAAGACTAAGGCCAACATTTTTTGGATGATTAAGTTTCAATTCAGGAGCAACTTCTTAGGAAACCTGTGGCGACCACACATAAAGCCTTACTTTTCAATCAGCTTTTTCAGTAACAAGGTGGATAAATGTTTCTCTCTGCCGTGCATGCCCCCTTTCTCTATTGGTCCCAAACTCCAGAAGGAAGAGAAAAAGGTGTTACATAACGACTCCCTCTAAAACCTCACCTGTGACCACTACAGACCTCTCTGATGGAAGTGTGTCTCCCAGAAGGCAAGGACCACCACTTGGCAAGGTCTATTGGATAGAGGATGAGGAGCTTTGGTGCAGCCTATGACACTCCAAGTGTGGCTTCCGGACCAGCAGCATCAGCATCCCCTGGGAGCTTGTTAGAAAAGCATATTTTCTGGCTCCACCCCAGACCTACTGAATCAGGACTTCTGGGGTGGGGCTCAGCAGTCCATGCTTAGCAAGCCCTCCAGGTGATGCTATACACACTCAAGTCTGAGAACCACCGGCAGAGAAGAGTGAGCATGGGATTGAGAGCCAGAAACCGGGCGTCCCAGCCCCTCCACTGCCACTGTTAGCTGTGTGACCTGGAACAAGTCCATTCTTTCAGAGACGCCTCAGTATTTTCACCTGTAAAATGGAGATAACCCCTAACTCCCAGGCTCCTGGTGGACGTGAGATGGGAAAAGTCAGAGAAAGATCCTGGTGGGGAGCTGTAGGGAGGTTAGATATCATCAGCGCTTTGCTTTGATCCTGTGTGTTCAGTCAGCCTCACTCTGATTCTAAGAATACAGCAAAAGAGCTTTTCATTAAGCAACCATTAGAACAATTAATAGAAAGACAACTTAGCCGTCTTGTTCCTCTGTAAGATCTCAACTCATTCCTCTGTGTATCTCTTGCCAGTGGGCACCAAAGTTCATTTAGTCAACAAACCAGTATGGTTGGTTTGTCTAATGAGTCCAGAGCAGCTGGACAAGGTCCTGGGGAGGACAGCAGAGGCCACCAAAGTGGGTGGGGCCAGAATGCAAAGAGCTTTTGCCCACCACTCCCAAAGGTGTGGCCTTTACCCTGCTGAAAGTTAGGCATGGCAATACTTGGCCATGGGCACTGTTCAACGTGCAATAATAGAGAACTTTCTAGTGTGGAGGTTTTTGGTTTGTTTGTTTGTTTTAAATTGTGGTAGAATGTACATAACATAAAATTTGCCATCTGAACCAATTTTAAGTGTATGATTCAGAAGTGTTAAGTACGTTCACATTGTTGTGCGCTTGATCTTTAGAAAAATTAGAACCCTTGCACACTTCCAGTGGAAATGTAACTTCAACTCTATACTCACTAAATAAGATCTCCATTCTCCCCTCCCCCAGCCCCTGGCAACCACCATTCTACTTTCCGTCGCCATGATTTTGACTACTCTAGTAGGTGGGATCCATAGAAGTGGAATCACACAGAATCTGTCTTTTTGTGACTGGCTTATTTCACTTAGCATGATGCTCTCAGGGGTCATCTATGTTGTAGCATATGACAGGATTCTCTTCCTTTTTAAGGCTGAATAATATTCCATTGCTCCTATACAACACATTTTGTTTATCCATTCATCCATTAATGGGCACTTGGGTTGCTTCCACCTTTTAGCTGTTGTGAATAATGCTGCTGTGAACATGAGTGTACAAATATCTCTTCGACTTTCTAATTTCCATTCTTTTGAGTATATACCCCAAAGTGAAATTACTGGATCGTATGGTAATCCTATTCTTAAATATTTGAAGAAACTCTATACTGTTTTCATAATACCTGTACCGTTTTCCATTCCCATCAACAGTGCACAAGGGTTCCAATTTCTCCGCATTCTAGTCTGGAAGTTTTAGAGCGTTCCAAAGGCCTGCAGGACAGGGAGAAGAGACTGCAAGGGCGCTTCAATGATTAATTTCTGAACTAAGTCAAGTGTCTAAAACTTCTGCACATAAGGAGTGAGCAGATGAACTGGGATGGAGCTCTTTGAAGGAAGGGGTCATATTTTATTCATCTTCATATTCCTGGGACAGAGCCCAGTGCCTGGCTCTCAATAAATGTTGAATGATTAAATTGAATGAGCAAAACTGCGCGTTAAGTAGTGGATAAAAGTACGGTCCATTTTCTTGGTTTACTCTGGAAAGGATATCATTCTACAGGACAGTCAGCATTCGAGGAGGGCTCCTACCACGAAGTTCTGTGGGGCTCAGCTCCGTAACTAGCAGAGGGCCAAGCACATTGCAGCCGATTCACAGATGGTGGTGGAATGAATGCATCCACTCGGTGACATCTTTTAAAGGCAGAACTTCTGTGAATCTCACTGCAAAAAAAGGTATGTCAGTCTCAAGGCCCTATGGAACATTCGACGTTGCCCCCAACCTACCTTTAACATGTGTCCAGGTGAGGGTTCCCTCCACTCCACGGCTATAGTGGGGGCTTCCTGAGAACACACACCTTGTCCCTGCATTCCTCTGCTGTGACTTTCCCAGATGTCTGGAAATTTCTGGGAGTGGCAGCAACTGGTAGGGCAGATGGGACCCACCTTCAACAAGCAGACATCTGTCCCCGTGCTGGCTCTGCAGACAGGGAAAAACCCAGGCATGCAAGCTTCCCTGCAGCCCTCGACCACCCTCCTGCCCCAGAGGTCTCTCCCTAGACTGGCAGGAGGGCTCTAAGAATTCACAGAGGCCTCATCTCAGTTCTTCCAAGTCTTCCCACATGTCCCTGACTTGGAGCCCTCATGAGCTTTGGTACCTTACAAATGACAAGAAAGGACAGCATTGGGGTGGCCGGGAGGATCCAGTCCCTGACCTCATGCTGGTCCCCAGACTCTCTGTACACACACACCTCCTTCTATCCCCCCCCAAAACTGCCGGTGTCCCTGCACAGAAGATCCTGGCAGCTTCATCTCAGGTAGATACACAGTAACAATTTCTCCCGGAACCTGGCTCCACTGCAGGGGCTCCATCCCCACCCACCTCACATGACCCTTCCTACCCACAGCAAGGGAATAGCGTTAGGTGTTGGGGAATGTTTCCATCAGGGTGATCACTCCAAAGGATAACCCCACCAGACTCAGGGCTTGGACTTTTTATGGGTCTCCCCATGCCCCACTTCTGTCCATCAGAGCAGAACAAATTTCTTACTTACCCTTCTTTCCCAAAGCTGTTATGTCAGAATTCTATGGTTATTTCTCATTGGGGTATTTCCCCTAAAACCTGTTCAGACAGAAGAAGGTCTGTCATCGACCAAACGGCTTTATCTCAGTTATGGAGGCAAATAAATTCATAGGTTGAAGCCTGAACCCCCAGGGTCGTTGTATTTAGAGTCAGGAAGCAATTAAGGTTAAATGAGGTCATAAGGGTAGAGCCCTAATCTGATGGGATTAGCATCCTGAGAAGAACAGACAGCAGAGAACTCACACTCTCTCTCTCTCTGCCAGGTGGGGACATGGTGAGAAGGCAGCCGTCTGCAACACAGGAAGAGAGCCCTCACCAGGAACCAAATATGCCGGCACCTTGATCTTGGGCTTCCGCCTCCAGGACCGTGAGAAATAAATTCGTGTTTTTAAGTCACCCAGTCAGTGGCATTTTGTTGTGGCAGCCCAAGCTGAGTGATACAATCTGCTTCACAAAAGAAGGGGAGAGGGCCTCAAGGCTAGCAGTCCCAGAAGGTCCTGACCGCCCCCAGCCCACTCACTGCCAAGATCATCTCAGCTTCAACCACCCTCCCCATTCTCGTCTGCCTTCAAAGGAGTCATACCTCCCATCTGGGGCCACGGCCAGTCCATATGGGACTTCCTGTAACTTAGAAAAAGGCGTCATATGTAGGCAGACGCAGCCCCATGGACACACAGTGCTATGGACGCCTTTGAAACAGAAAGGTGCTTCTTGTAGACAGAACTCTGTGCTAGGCCACACAGCCTGGGGAATAGACAATGGCCTGGTTTTCACTTTTATCAGCTCCTTGGTCAGTGCCTAAAGGACGCCTGTTTGTGCAAGGGAGCCCTGTGTCCCCCTGAGTCTAATTATGCCTGCCTTCCGGGGTCATTGTTCCATCAGCCATCATTGTCTCTCTCCTGTTCTTTTTCCCATGCCCTTTTGTAGTATTTAGTCCATACACGTGTAACGTAATTATTGACATGCTTGGGTTTCAGTCTGCCATCTTGCTATTTGTTTTCTATTTGTCCTTTCTGCATTTCGTTGCTGTGTTCCAACATTCATGCCTGTTGTCCATACTTCTCTGTGATATTTATTTAGCGGTGCTCTATGGGTTATAATGCTTATCGTTAACTTCTCACAGTATACTTAAAATTAATGTTAGACTGCTTCTTAAAATGTAGGAATCGTACAACCATATAATTGCATTAACTGCTCCCATCCTTTGTCTATCGTCATATATTTTTTCATACATTGTAAACCCCACAATAACATTAATATTGTTTTTTATTTAAACAGTTCATTGTCTTTTAAAGAAATTAAGAGAAGGACAAGAGAGAGTGTTTTAGACTTGTACACATATTTACCATGTCTGGTGTTCTTCATTCCTTCCTAGATTTTAGTTGCCATCTCATGTCACTTCCCTTCATTCTATAAAACTTCCTTTAGTATCTCCTACAGTGAAGTTTTACAGGAGACAAATTCTTTTAGAGTTTGTTTATTTAAAAACGTCTTCATTTTCCTTCATTTTGAGGAGTATTTTAATTGGATATAGTATTCTGGGTTAACTTATTTTTTCTTTCAGAATTTTAAAGATGCTATCTGGTTGTTTTCTGTTGCTTCTGACAGAAGTCAGTCCTCATTCATTTGCCGTTCTCATATTTGTAAAGTGTGTTTTTCCCTCTGGGTGCTTTTTATAATTCTCTCTTTATGTTTGTTTTTAGTAGTTTGATATTATGTGTGTAGGGTTTTCTATAACCTCAGGTTTACTGAGATTTTTGGATCATTAAGTTCACGTTTCCACCAAATTTGGAAATTGGTGAATTGGAATCTTGGGATATTTTTCTGCCCACCCTCTCTTCCTCCTGTCCTCTGGGACTCCAATTACACACGTTAGACCTCTTGATATGGTCCTACAGGTAGCTTTTCAACATTTTTACTCTCATCCTTATCTGCTCATTCCAACACCTAGGGCATCTCAGTGTCTGTTTCTTTGGAATTCTAACAAATTCTTACTGTTTCTCCGGACATTGTGGTTGATACACTGTAGGGAGTCTGGATTATGTTATTCTTTTTTGAAGGACGTGGGCCTTGCTTTGGCATGAAGTTAAAGTACTTGCAGACCCCTATGGTTCTATCAAGCTTGGCTTTATTCTTTGGCTGTGTTCATAGTCCTAGGCTGTGGCCCTTACTTCAGGACCTGGTCTTCACTTCTAAGACATGTCCTTTCTGGGGGTCTGCAGTGAATGGGGGGGGGGTGCTCATGAAGACTTGTGCTGTCTCGCCTATGCGTGTGCTGTCTACTCCTTGGCCAGGGGACCCCTCACGCAGACTTTCGGAGCCTTTTACTGCCCATCTCCCTCCCCTCCAGTATCCTGGCCCGCAAATTCCCGTCGCTTCAGTAGCACTGAACTCTGATTTCTGCCACCTGAGTTCAGCGAGATGGTCTTGCTCTTTTGTCTCCACCACGATGCATAGTGGCCCGGAAAGTGATCCCAGGCAAAATGCAAGCATGCAGGCAAAGATGGGGGCTCGCCTGCCGTGTTTTCCTTTGCTCAAGGGTCACAGTCTTGGGCCTCCTGTAGTCTAAGGCCTGAGGACAGTCACTTCACATGTTTTGTACAACTTTACGTTAGTTCGCAGCAGGAAGCACCTGTTACTCTGTCATGGCCACAAATGGAAGCTTCCTCCTTCCTCTTCTTGATTTCATATCCAACCAGTCACTAAATCTGTAAGTCACTAGCACTGCTCTCCAGTATTTCTGGGTTTCCACCTGTAGGGCACCAGATAGGATTATACCTCCTTGTCCCTTGAGCTGGCAGAGGCCCGGTTCTCGCCTCAGCTGAACAAAAGTGAGTGTAAGCGATGTGTGTCCTTTCTGGACAGAAGCTTTCAAGAGCCAGTGTGCATTTTGCCATATTCCTGTTCCTGCTATGTGATGGGTTACGTGCCAGATGGTGGAAACTCTGTCAGCCTCTCAATAAATATGATGCAGAACAGAATCTCCTGAAAACCTTGGATGGACTCCAGTGTGAGAAATAAATCTTTCTGGTTTTTCTAGCTCCTAGTATTTGGAAGTTTGCTTGTCACTGCAGCAAAACCCAGCCTCTTCTTATTAATACAAAGTTCCATTACTTCTACTTCCTCAATTCCTCTCAACACGTCTTTTCTTCTTCATCATTGTCTTCTACCTAGACATCCTCCGATGTCTTTAACCCCTTCTCATCTACATGAGGACCCTCAGTGACTGTTTCTAAACAAAAATCTGGTCACATTAGCCCTTTCTTGTTACAAATCCATGATGTCCCCCCACTGCCCTGAAAACAACGTTTTTGCCCTGGCATTCAAGACTCATCTCAATCTGGTTTCAACCGTGTCAGCCTTAGGTCCAGGAAACCCTCCTATCCTCTGCCTCAGTCACATGCAGTAATTGTCTCGTCCTCAAACACGGCTGCCCTTTCACCTCACTGTGCTTCAGAGCATGCTGTTCCTGTTGCCAGAAATGCCTTCCCCTCTACTCGTCTGCTTGGCAAATTCTTCTCTGAAGATCCAGTTCAGGTTCCAGCTGCACTGTGAAGTCCTCCACCTCCCTGACCCCCCTCAGTCTGTGGAATTACTCTCTCTCTGTCTCCCCTCCTTTTTTGCTCTTCATATTTTATGAAATCAGAGGTTATTACTGGGAGCACTGGCTGAACCTCACCCTAGTTTGTATTACATGGGCCTGCACACTGATTTTTTTTAAATGGAATTAGATGGCAAAATGTCAGTATTAGGAAATTGGGTACACACACAAAATCACATTTGGGTTGCTCTTTAAAAATGAGAAAATCTGGCCACTTCCGGCTGCTCCACCGTGCGGCAGCCATCAGGCAGAGTCGGTTCCTCGTGCTATTTTGGTCGGAGCACTGGTGCTCTGATCTGCAGGTCGTCCCACTCGGCTCATTTCATCCACCTGCACCAACCTGTCCGGTCCCTCTGGGAATTGTGTTAGCAACTCCTGGAATATAGTGACCTGTTTATGTGTCTGTCGTCTATTCCCCTAGATGTTTGTATCCTGGAAGGCGGAATTGTGTTTTATTTACACTTATTACCCTTCTGGATCTATCACAGTAAGTAGCACTTAGTAGGTACACACACACACACACACTTCCCAGAAGCAAGGGTAATCATTGTCTTCCTGGACTACATCCTCCAAAAGTGGATCCCTTCCGGTCATTTTGAATATGTCGACATAACCATTGTGAAGTCCATAATGAAAGAATATTGGAGGAAGCGGTGGAAAAGCCAAATCAGAAACATTTAGAAAGGATGCCTTTTCATGCATTGTCTACCCAGCAGCCAATGTTGCAGACAGTGGTACAGGCTTTGAGGCTCATCCCCATTGCAGAAGGTCTATGTTTCTCCCCCTGTGCCTGTCCACCTGTCTTCCTCTCTGTATCTCTCACACACACGTAGCTACCTACCCACCTGTGTGTGTCCATGTGCACACACACCTGACCCTCTCTCATGTTCCCCAAGTCAGCTTTGCCTGACTTCGTGAGTCAGCCAAGGCTATTGGCACAGTGGAGGAAGAACATGAAAGACAGTTTACGAGCCAAGCTAATTTTCCATCTTTTTGGCACGAAAAAGAGAGGAAAAAAAACTAAAAACAACTTCCACATGCCTAAACAGAGTCCATACTATGTGGGGAAGTCATTTGGAACATTGGGCACTCGGGTGACAGAATCCAACACGTCGTGTTGCGGGCCGTGCTGTTAATGTGGGTGCTTCTTGGTCGTTATTCAAGTTCGCTTTAAACAACAACAGGATGTGTTTTTAAATTACTCACTTTTGCATGTCTGGATTTGAAGTAATGGATAAAAAGGAGACAGCAGTGGGGGGGTTTTTTTTGGGTTGCTTTTTTTTAAGTCTAGGAATGTATTTTTATCTTTCTCCTGGAGCCATCTCCTCCCGGGTGTTGTGTGAAGAGTTACATAATAAAACGATCATACGATGGCATTTTCCCTCCTCCGGCTTCAGGAGATACAAGAGTTCTTGAACAAGACAGATTAAGTGTAACCCTCAGTTGCCAAAGTGGTGTGCTAAGTAAGTGAAGGCTCCTAAAAGACAGCAAATAATAAGGACTTGCAGGTCTCAAAGGAACAATTTTTTAAATTTTTTTTTTATTGTGGTAAAATGCACGTAACATAAAATTGACCATCTTAACCATTTTGAAGTGCCCAGTTCAGTGGCATTGAGCACATCCACGCTGTGGAGCGACCATCACCACGCTCCACCTCCAGGACTCTTTCCATCTGGCAACACGGAAACTCTGTACCCGTTAAGCAACAACTCTCCATTGGCCCCTCTCCCCAGCCCCTGGCAACCACCGTTCTCCTTTCTGTCGCTGAATTTGACTACTCCAGGTAGCTCATATAAGTGGAATCACAGAGTATTCGTCCTCTGATGACCAGCTTATTCTACTTAGCATAATGTCCTCAAGGTGCATCCATGTTGTAGCATGTATCAGAATGCCCTTCCTTTTCAAGGTTGAATGAAACTCATATATATATTCGATATCTGTAAATTACATTTTGCTTATCCATTTGTCTCTGGCTGGACACATATTTTAGCTACTGTGAATAATGCTGTTATGTATAGACATACAAACATCCGTTCAAGACCCTGCTTTCAATTCTTTTGGGTATATACCCAGAAGTGGAATTGTTGGATCATATGATAATTCTATTTTTAACGTTTTAAGGAACCGCCATACTGCTTTCCACAGCAGCTGCACCGTTTTATATTCCCACCAGCAACGCACAAGGGAGCCAATTTCTCCACATCCTCACTGACGTGTGTTGTTTTCTGTTTTTTTGATAGTAACCACCCTAACGGGTGTGAGGTAGTATCTCACTGGGGTTTTGATTAGAATTTCCCAAATTGATTAATGATGGTAAGCATCTTTTCATATGCTTATTGGCAATTCGTATATCTTCTTTGGAGGATGTCTATTCAAGATTTTTGTCAAAGGCACATTTTTTGTAATAAGGTCCCCACTTTGGGGTAGGAGGGTCAGAGGAGAAGGGGACTAAGCAGACTGGACACTCATTACGTGCCAGGCCCTGCACCAAGCGTTGGAGGTCCATGGTAAGCTCATGAGCAGTGACAGGGAGGGGGACTCCAGACAGGAAGCATCGTCAAGGAGGGTAGCAGATAACAATTGAGATGGGATCCCGGTGACAGGCACATGGGAAGCTGCTGGAGGCTGGGGGCCTGCCAAGGAGGAGATTGATGGCGTGGCTGCCCGAGTCCGGGGGGCCAGGTGCAACAGCAGGAAACAGCAAAAGCTTTCCAGTCCTGCCCTGGACCCCAGCGTCACCATTTCCTAGCTGTGTGGCCTTGAGCAAGTCACTTAATTTTTGTAATCCTCCATTTATTCATCTGTAAAATAGGAATAATAATGGCCAAGGGTCGTCAGAGAACTAAATGAGATAATGAGTATAAAGTGCTTTGCAAATGTCAGGCTGACAGCAGATGCTTGGGACAAGATAGGTTTTCTTCCTCTTATCCGGAACCATTGCCCCTAAGGACTGCAAGCTCAGGTCAGTCAGACCCCAATGAGTTTATTTCCACGACATCCCACAGAAAATTTATAATATCCACGGCAGGCAGGTGAATCCAGCTACTCAGTACAGGTTCGCAGTTTCTCATGCAGTACGGCTTTCCTGCATCCTGCTGTTATCACAGTGCGGCCGGGGGACTCCGGGTCCAGGTGTCCCTGGCCAGTAGGAGATACCAGAAGCAACAGTTTCAATGAAGCTGAGCCGAGGGAGCAACATAGCCTTCCCCGAGCAGCCGCCATGTGCCAGGCGCTGTGCCAGGTCCCTGTGTACGTCACCTCATTATGGCTCCCAACCTCCTAGAAGTAAGGAACTTTACTCCATTTTACAGATGAGAAAACCGAGACTCAGACAGGGAGTGACTTGTAACTGTCAACGGAGCATAAATAGTGGGAGCAGGATTTGAACATGGATCTGCCTTGACTCTAAGAGCACTGATCTTCCTGCTCTTTATATACTACATATTATGTAGGTGAATGATGTTTTAAGGCTTATACTAGTCATTTTTAGGAATCTTGGCCTATTTTGGCGCTTGGGGTCGTGATTAGACTGGCTTAGACTGCATCTATTTGTTCTTTCTCCCTCCTTCCTGCCCTTCCTTCCTCTTTCAATATCCCTTTCTTTAATTTAAAATTTCTTCCCTCCCTTTAAGCCTGTTTTCCCAGGATCTCCACGTTCAGCTGGAGGGAGCACCCAGGAGGCATCTGCCGTTTGCACTTGTATGCAGGGAGGGAGACGGCTTCCCCTGCACTGAGCATGAGGAGCAGCGCAGAGCTGGGGGAGAAGTGACTGGGGGCCTTCAGATGCCTGTGGAGTTGGCAGAGGGCACAGGACAGAGAGGAAGAGTAGAAAGGGGGCAAGTGAGGGCAGGTGTGGGGAGAAGACAGGCACAGTGCTCTGCAGGCGGGATCGTCACGTGCCTCAACTCTCTGTCCTCACCCCTGACTGTGTTCCATTTCCCTGAGCCATCAAGCTCTACTGTGCTGGCTAAGGGCCAAGGGTCACTAATGCAAACGCCCAAGGGCCGGGTTCCCCGAAGGAGTGATGAGCATCGAACATGTCCATCTACTCGCACTACTGTAATGCCTCTTTATTGCTGCTCAGACACCAACCTTGCCGAGGCTTTGCTTTCTTTCCAGTGCACGAAGCTTTTCATCACGTGTCTTTTCCATACACCGGATATAGTTGTTTAACCATTTGCTTTTTTAATGGTGTCTTCAGTTGTATTCGTTTGATACAGACCTACTTTATTGGCATATTAAACTCAAAAGAACGTTTTCCACTTCCACCACAAAAAGTTCTCTCCAGTTTTTCTTGAAGCACATGGCCCTTTTTTCTCAATAGTTTGGCTATTTTCTATTTTGATAGAGGCGTGGGTACAGAGAAATAGTCCTCTTCCAAAAGCAAAGGATCAGTGTAAGTGATAAGTGGTCACTGTGACATGAGCTCAGGGTCAGGGAGAAAATAAGGAGTGGTGGGGACTGTGGGGAAATAACCTATCTACAGGGCTCATCTGCTCCTCAGTTCCAGATGAAGCCTGCCGGGAGGAAATGCTGGCTCAGTGCAGCCAGATCTTTTGATTTTTCATGAGAAACCAGAAAGTCTGCTTTTTACTTAAAATCTTCTGATTTTAATTTAAACTAGTTTTTTAAAAAACACTGTGCAGGACCAACAAAACACTTCTGAGCGTCACATCTACCCAGCAGATTATCCATCAGTGACTTCTGTGGCCTGTGGGATTGCAATGCTTCATCCTAAGATGACCTCTGCACATGCTGCTGGAACAGACCCCTGCTCTTCCACCGTCAGCATTTCCATGCAGAAATCCAAGAAACACTTCACATCATTTACTAACCTTTCCTTCATGAAATGCTCTAGTCTTCAATTCTCTTCCATTTCCTCAGCATTGACGTGAGCTCATTTGTGCTTGCTGCTGGCCAGCGCTTCCCAAACTTGGCCATTTAAGAAGTGTGTTTTGCCTTGTGTGTGTACAGTTGTACTGTTGTTATTTAACATTATTCCCTAAATATACTCACTGTCTTATTTAAGTCAACTTATTTTTATGGAAACCTATACTACTAGCAAAAATAGAAAACCAGCATCACTTGTTTTATTTTTCAGAGTCTTACCCTAATATTAGCTGCTATAACAAACCTTCCTCAAATCTCAGGGGTTACATACAATAAAAATTTACTTATATTTTATTTTTAAAAATTTTTGTTCATGTGAACTTCAATGCAGATGTTCCCGATTGGGTATTTCACTTCTAAGTATTTCCCTTCTTCTTGTGAAAACACCATCTCACCGCTTGGGACCCGAGGTCACCGCTGAAGAGAAGGGAGTTGATGGGGAAAGCACACCAGATGGTTAGGCACCTTGACCCCAAAATGACCTGCTTCATTTGTATTCATGTTTCACTCCAGTCAGAGCTAATTGCATGGTCCGTCCCAGATTCGAGGTGGCAGGGGATGCTGTCTACGTGGGCAGTCCCTGCCCAGCAATCCCTCTCCGCGGTGGAAGGGAAGCACAGATCTAAGCAGTCAGTTAGCTGTCTCTGCCACACCTGCCACCCGAGGTCACTGGAAAAGAAGACACTATAAGATCCTTGGCCCCGGGTTCCCCATCCGCTATCCCTGAACTTACCTTCACACTGGTGCACCAGGGAGATGCTAACCTCGTCTCTGGCTCCCTAAGTCTCTTCCTCCCCTTAGTTTTCCCAGGTCCCTGCTTTGTATGAAGGTAGAGGCTGCCTTTGAAGTGAGACTTCAGGCCATGACACAAGCCTCGCCAGGTAGCACTGACCCCCCAACCCTGCAGGAACACCGCCTCAAGTCAGCTCCCCACTCCAGGGCCCGTGCCACGCCCTGGAAGCACTCCTAGAGGCTGAGGAGCCTCAGTGCTTGCTCCTCAGCTCAGCTCCCTCGGTGCTGCCATGACGCTGCCCTTCCAGCCCATGCCAGCTCTGTTTCCCCAAAAGAAGCCCGAGGAGGGCTCGGCAGCATTCCACCCTGGAGGCCCCGTCTCCCTCTGAAGTTCTCTTCCCCCTGGGGTTCCCGGCATTGCGCTCTGCTGGTTCTCCTTTATGTCTGTGATTGCGCGCTCTCTCCCATGAAAAGGAGTCTGGGCTGCAAAGTTGGGAATCAAGGAGCTCATCCACTTCCTTCTTCTACGGGCAAAGAAACTGAAGGCAGAGAGAAGATTAAGGACGTGGTCTCCCCACCTGCTATGGACTGAGTTGTGTCCCCCCAAAATTCATAGATTGAAGTCCTAACACCCGAGGTGACTGTATTTGGAGATAGAGACTTTAAAGAGGTGACAAAGGTTAAATGAAGTCATAAGGGTGTGGCCCTGATCCAATACGACTGACTGATGTCCTTCTAAGAAGGGCAGGAGACCCCAGGGATGCGTACACACAGAGGAAAGGCCTGTGGGGACGTAGGGAGAAGGCGGCCAGCTGCGAGCCGAGGAGACAGGCCTTGGAAGGAATCAACCCTGTAGACACCTTGATTTTGGCCTTCCAGCCTCCAGAACTGTGAGACAATAATGTCTGTTGTTCAAGCCACCTCGTCTGTGGTATTTTCTTATAGCAGCCCGAGCTGATTCGTACACTGCCCAAGCTTGAAGGCCTCAGGTAGCTGCCACTGAGTTGAGAGAGGGAAGAAAGAAGGTGAAAAAACAATTAAGTAAATCATGATTGAGAATCATATCATGAAAACTACTTTGGGTATGGCTGCTGGGATACAGAAGCAAATGGATTAAAAGCCTGTTACGTTGCTGAGGGACTTGTACTGCCAAGGAGACCAGGACGCTAGACCAAAGAGATACAAACAAACAAAAAGCAAACTTTGAATGTTGATCTTTAAAACAACTTGTCTGGACCCTTGGGCGCAGGAACAGGAAGTGGACTGGAAAGCTGCTGTTTCCAAGAAGCACGTTCTCACCCACACCTACTACAGATGTGGCCAAGGAGGACAATGGGCAAGAAAGAACCTCCCAGAAGGCAGAGGCAGGGGCCACAAGGAACCGTAGACAGTGGAATTCTCCCCAGTCTGTACCTCAGACTTTAAACGGAGAACTTCCACCACTGCTGGAGCGGAGGGACCTCCCAGATCTGAGCAGCAAGATTTCACAGCCACTGTGGACCAGGACTGCTGTGTCTTATCCTGTCTTTCCCCCAGCATTATACGTTGGGCGTGGGGCTGAAGGAAGACAAATTCACTTATGGTCTGTGAGCAATAGACTAAGAAGAGCCCCATCGGGGCCTGATGGAGAGGGCTGCACGGCACGCAGCCCTGAGATCCCAGGGTTCTTGCAGGAGAGCGTGGTGTCTGCCCTGTGGGAAGAAGGGCCAGGGTGCGTATTTGATCACCAAAAGGGCGGCTTGCTGCAGAGACAGTTAAACGTTCGCAAAATTAGTTATTGTTGGAAGTTGACTATCATGGTGTCTTGGAAGCAACAAGTTGGAGATAACAGGGGCTCCATCAGCCTGGGCTGTAAGTGACTGCACGGAACAGACCTCCCGCCACCACCACCTGGACTTTTGTGTTAGGCCACTGAAACTTCGGAGGTACCTTAAAGCTCCTGGGTTACCATAGTAATCACCTAGTGGACTCCTCGGATTCTACTCAAGCCAGCTTTCAATCATTTTGCAACCCAGTAGTCATCACTTTCTAGAGGGTAAATAAGACCATGCTTCATCCCTTCTTAACACCTTCTAAAGTCACCCCGCTGTGCTTAGAAGAACACTAGACTCCCTGCCATGGTCCATAAAGGCATGCACCACGTGGCCCGCTGTGCCTCAGACCAGTATCCCACTCACCGGTCCTTTTGCCTGGAACATTCTTCCCCAGATTCTGCTCATAGCAGGTTCCTGTTGCTTCCTTCAGGCCTCAGCTCAAATGTTTCTTCATAGAGCCTGGTCCTGACCCCCTGCCAAGTAGCCCTGCCCCGTGCCCCCCATGGACGTGTGCTCTCAAGCACAGTTCTCTGATTTAAAAAATTTACAGCACTTATCAGAATCTGAGATCATTGTGTGCATACTTATTTTTTGTCCCTTAATTAAAATCTGCTCTCTAGATTCTCCCGCCTCTAAAACAGTGCCTGTGACAGAAAAGGTGCTCAGAGAGTGATTGCTGGACAACTGAGTGAGTAAGGGACGCACGGACAATGAGCACCTCGCCGCTGAGGATGTGGGGAGGGCGGCATTCGCTGGAGACAGGACTGATGCTGGGGCTCTGCGAGCTGAAGCGCTTTTGCTTTGTTGTTTTGGTGAGGCAGGTGGCCCTGAGCTAACAGCTGTAGGCAATCTTCCTCTTTTTCCTATGTGGGATGCCGCCACAGCATGGCTTGGTGAGTGGTGTGGAAGTCCATGCCTGGGATCCGAACCCGTGAACTCCAGGCCACTGAAGCAGAGCACACGAACTTAACCACGACACCACCGGGCCAGCCCCCTGAAGCTCTTTCCTGATCTCTGCACACTTTAGCTGAAGGGTCAGCGCTGACCTCCTTCACCCTCAGTAGACTGCATTTACGCGCAGGTACATTGTAAACGATGTACAAACAGCACAAAATAAACTTCAGCTGATGCTCTTAGTTCAATTCTGACGAAAAAGGCATTTTATTTAAGGATGAGTGAAATAACCCAGCTAGATTAGTAAAGAGACGAAGACAAACAAACAAAAGAAATATTATTTGCTTACATATATAAGCAAAAGGAAGCTGCTATGAGCAGAATCTGGGGAAGAATGTTCCAGGCAAAAGGACCCGCTGAGACCACTGTGAAAATGGGCCCTGCTTCTTCACCCCTCCCTGTGTCCACATCCTCTGCCACGTGACTCTGTGGTCTCCCACTCTAAGGGGAGGTGCCTCCCACCCCTGTGACATTGGGCTTGGCCATGTCCTACTTACTTTGGCAGATGGATTGTGAGTAGAAGTGACACAATCAGGGTTTTGAAGTGTGTTTGCACCTTGGGGCACACTCTCTTACATCTCTGCCCTTGCCAGGAGAAGAACACACCCAGCTTAGCCTACTGGTCCCTAGAGGATGAAAGACACTTACAACAGAGTCACCTCAGCCAGGTCCAGCTTGGATAAGCTGACCTCCGGCCCACCCACAGGCACCTGAGACAAAACAAATAATTATTGCTTTAAGCCATTGGGTTTTGGGATGGTTTTTCGCACAGTAGTGGTTGGCTGGTATGGCGCCTAGCCCACGCCCCTTGAAGACAGGCCTTAGGTGCGCACGGCCACGGCACCCATTTCGACCCTCTGACCCAGCCCACTTCACTCTGTGCTTGCTTATCTCTGGCTCTGACCTGGTGGCTGATGCCTGTGGGTGGCGTCTCCTACTTGTGTCTGTTGTTTCCACGTCTCTGGGTCTGCCCACTAACCGCCCTGCTGCACTGCCATGCAGCTTCCTCCTCGCTCCACAGCTTTGTCTGCTGCAGGGAAATGCCGGGCAGCCCCGCCACGCCCTGGGTTGGAGCTCTCCGGGGCCTGGATGGCTTTGGACAATGCCTTAAAGTCTCTTCGTGTACAAAACAGGGAAAATGCCACTTACCGGGATTCAAAGAGACAATACCCGACACAGAGTAAGCATGCAGTGGATGCTGATAAAAGTAACATCGATAGGGGGCTGAATACATGCCCAGCTTTGTGCTAAGTGATTTAAATGTGTTAACTCTTTTAACCTTCCCTACAACCTTATAAAGTAGGTATTATTATTTCCCCCATTTGGCAGATGAGGAAACTGAGGCACAGAATTCCCAGCCCTCCTCTTAACAAAATGAGACACAAATAGAAGCCAGCAGTGGAACCCACCAGGCAGCCGGGCCATCACCTGAGGGGCCTGACTCCCGACATGCCATTAACATAAAATCAACAGAAAAGTAGTGTCCTCCAAAACCTCTCTCTGGGACAGGATCAATCTAATGCAGATGAGAAACTCAGTTTTCATAGAAATATTTATAAAGACAAAGAGACCCAAAGACCTGACTTTTAATTTTTTCTTCCCCCAAGGGACTTTAACACATAAAATAAAAATTCCTGTTAGAAATTTAATTCCCACGTGTCCCTCCCATTTCTCTTCCCTTCTTTGTGGCTTCAAAGGATTTCAGCTTCCTCTTTGAGCTGCCCCGTCAAAGACGCGCGTGAGAGTGCAGATTGCAGTGTTGGAGGCACAGCAGACCCAATCCCTCCACGCCCACCTTGCAGTCTACTTTCATCTCTGCTAAGCCGCTGGGCCCTCGCTCTCCGTGTTAACAAGGTGTCTGCAGCCCTCGATCCCCAGTTCTCTGTTGGCTTCCAGGCCCCTTTTTCCTTGCTCCAAATCCAAACAGCTGGTCCAATCAGCTAACAAGACAGTTAGCTATTCTCTTCTTTGAAGCCCCCCACACATCGTTTGTCCGGGTCTGTCCTACTTAGAAATCCTCAGGATCTGCTTTGACTTCCGACTGAAGTGCAAACTCCCAGCAAGGCGTTCAAGGCCCTTTGCCACCTATCACTGCCCATCTGCACCCCTCATGCACTCTACCTTCTCAATGTTTGCCCATTTCCATAATGTTTCTTGGCCTTGTGAGCCCCCGAGAATGTCTGGGGAGCATGTGATACATTTGCGTGTGTCCTTGTGCGTGTGGTGTGGATCACGTTCCGAAGGGAAGCAGCCTAAGAGAATGAGCAAGAGCGCAGGCTGCGGAACCAGGCTGACCTGGATTCCAGGCCTGCCTGTGCATCCCCCTGGGTGTCCCGCCTTGGACAATGATCTAAAGACTTCATGTGCAAAACAAGGACCATGTCACTTCTCAATATTAGATGAGACAAAGCCTAACGCAGAGTAAGCATGCACTAGATGCTGATAAAATCACACTGACGGAGGGCTCACCTGCCAGGCATTGTGCTCAGTGATTTCAACCTGTTAACTCTTAATCTTCCCAGCAGCCTTATAGAGTAGGTACTACTGTGATCTCCATTTGACAGATGAGGAAACTGAGGCACAGAATGTTTAAGTAGCACATCCAAAGTCACAGCCAAGCTTTGAAACGTGGCAATGTGACTCCAGAGAGCCGCGATGCTGCATTGCCTCTAATGCTTGCTGCCAGCGTGGCCCATGACCTCCTTGTCCCCATGCCTCGAGAGGAGGACCTCCTTTGTGGTTGCCCATGACCCTCAGCACAGGGTTCTGTACAGGGTGAAAGAGCAGGAGAAGTCATAGATTCTGAGCTCTTACTACGTGCCAGGCACTTTCCAGGTATTATCTAATCCAGCAAGGCAGGAATTAGTACCCTAATTTTCAGATGGGGGAAATGAGGTTCAGAGAGGAGAAGTGGCCTATTCAAGGTCACACAGCTTATCATTTTCAGAACAAGGCTTTGATTACAAACCTACCCCTATATGAGTTCAAAGTGCTCTAAATGGGGAGATAAACATGGGTTTGCTGTCCAGTCATTCCAGGGCAATAGTGGACCATTCAACTCCCAGAGCAAGTCCACCTGGTGTGCTCTTAGTGGGGTGTAGAATAAAGAAAAGTGGGTTAGAATAGGGTCCTGATTCTCCTGCTGTCTCCCCTGGGTAATAGCTGTGTGGCCTTAGGCAGGTCCCTTTCCTTCTCTGGGCCTTTCATCCTCACCTATAAGATGAGAGGACTATAATTCGTTCCTGACAGGGCTTGCTTAACGCGCCTCTTGCCTTCCCCAGGTGCTTCTAATGAACAGATGTGCTTCAGGTAAGGGTGCCAGAAGGAGGCGCAGAATCATAGTAACTGGAGAAATGTGCTTGCCTCATGGAGCCTAGACTGTGTTCTGTTCTGAAGAAACCTCTCCACATCTATTCCCTCTGGGACAATCATGGATGTTGCAGGATCTGGACCACAGAGCCCTCACCATTGCCCACTCAGAGCATGGACAGAGTGAACAGCCTGCCAACACCCA
The DNA here is from genome assembly GCF_021613505.1 of Equus quagga. NCBI lineage: Eukaryota > Metazoa > Chordata > Mammalia > Perissodactyla > Equidae > Equus > Equus quagga. The sequence continues at coordinate 48,978,263 of NC_060273.1, forward strand.
GGTCCGGCCGGGCCGGGAGTAGGAAATGTGTTTGAGTCAAGGAGACAATGAGGGTCTGAATTCTTCCCTCACCTTGTGAAGTGAATCCTTTCCCTGGGGAAGAGGGTAGAAATTTCAGAGAATGAGGAAATATACTAGTGAGGATAGGCTACCCTCTGCTGCAGTAACAAATAAAACTCAGTCTCAGGGGCTTAATACCATGAGATGTGTCTCCCACCCTGTCCCAGTCTGAGGCAGGTGAGGCCATTCTCCTCCACGTGGTGACACAGGGAGCCAGGTTCCTCCATCGCGTGTCCTGCCATCCTGAGGCTCTGAGGCTTCCCTAACATCACCCAGCCGGCAGCCGGGATTAGGAAGGTGGAGTAAGGGACAAGAGGGTGTACACAGGAGGCTCCACCGAAGGCTGGAATGGGGGCCCTGTGGCCCTGCTCCCACCTTGGGGGGCACAGGAGAACAGGTTGGGTGCAGGCCTCTTTCCATGTCCTGTGATGGGAGCTTATGCAAACTTTCAGTAAATAACTTATTAAAACCTCAAAAATCATTTAACTCACTTTAAAGCTAGAATTCGGCAAAGCTTCCTTTTCCTCACTCTTGGGGATGAACCTGGCACTTTGCTACGTGCCACCATGTGCCCTTGAGCAGCCCCACAGCCTCTCTCTGCCTCTGTTTCCCGATCTGTAATTCGAGGATAACAGCCCTTGCTAACTGGATTTTTGTGAGGCTTATAAAAGACAATGAAGGTGGAGGGGCTCAGGAGGGTGCAGCGCCAGGCAAATGTACAAGCTCTGCTGGTGCACCCAGAACGCATTCTTCTGGGTCAGGCTGGGCTCAAGCTCCATTAGCAATCTCAGCAGCAAGCCTTTGTCAGGTACAAACCCTGTGTGACTTCCCTTCACTCATTTCAGCCCATTCTCTTTAAAATCTTTCTTTCCTTTTCAGGAGATGGAGGCAGGTGGCACACTAGAAACAGAGAAAGAGATTATGAAAATATCTGCAAATCTTGAGCAGTCTCCAAATATTTCAACATAAATATTTGCTTGAGGCTGGTCCAACTTCCTGGTCCGAGAGGAGGACAGAAGGTGAGCTTCAAGTCGTGTGCGAGCAAATTTCCTGGAAATCTGTCCCTTTGTGGGAACTCAGTGAGTGACGTGCAACTGGAAAGGTCTCAGTTTGAAGCCCGATCTTCCCTCTGTGCGGCAAAAGGAAGATGTGGTTGAGTTAGGAGTCTCTTTCCAACTAGCCATCATGGCCATGTCGTGCCTCCACACCTTTGCACATGCTGCTCTCTGCCAGGACTGCCCTTCCCACCCTGTCCACTTGGGGATCCCTCATTCATCCTCTAAGAAAGACGAGACTGAAAAGTCTTTTATGGAATGCCTTCCCTAACTGAACTATCTCCAGAATTTTCTACTTCATCTCCCTCTGCTCATCATCATCACCACCACCACCATCACTGCCGCCACCATCACCGTCAGCAGCAGCAGCATCCCCATCATCACCATCATTAACATTTACTGAGAGCTTAATATTGCTCAGGCATTGCTTCAACATGTTATACTCAGTGCTCACAATAATCCCATAAGGAAACCAAGGCCAAAGAGATGAGGTGACAGCCCAGATCACATGACTATATGTGACGAGATAGCTAAGCAAACCCAGGACGGCGTCTCTGAGGAGTGTGTTCCTGGTCATCACCTGATAGCTCCCCTCTTACCCCCATCTGCTCCCCAAAAGCTAGGGTTGTGCCTCATTCACCTCTGTCTTCCCAGCCTCTGCCACGGTCCCTCCACAGAGCGGATATGTAGTGAGTTTATCTGAATGAACGAATGAATGAGTGAATGTCAGCTTCCCTCACACAGCTCTGAATAAAAGTCTCAGCATTCAGACGTGGCTCTCTGAGTATACATTGAAAGAATAGACAATAGTATAAAATAACTAGGATCCCCAAATATGGGCCCCTATTGCTTACTCTCCACAGCTCATCCAGGCTCCCACTGCAGAGCAAGGCCCACGTCAGCATCTTTCCAGGCCATCCCACCCCCAACACCATCTGTTGGACTCAGAGAAGGGAATGGTCCAGGGCCCAGCTGCTCCTTTAGGGCATCCAAGCTGCCCCCTCCCTCCCAGCCAAGGGCTACCAATTACTCTGGGACCTGGTGCAGCCAAGGTGATCCTGGGAAAATTCCTTTGCTCTCCATCACCATGTCATTCCCAGGCCCTGCCTCTGGACACCACTGCCAGTTCCTCTTGAGTCTCCGTCCACGGCCGTGCTATACAAGTGACTGCCAATAGCCGAGAGCCTTCTAAGTGCCAGACTCGGTGCTGGGTGCTTTCCGGGCTTTGCCTGTAATCATTATTACACCCTCTGCAGCCAGGGGGCTTCTCCCCATGTTACAGTTAAGAAAAACCAAGGCTCAGAGAGATGACACGACTTACACATCTGGTAAGGGGAGGAATCAAGACTCTAAGCCAGGCCTCTCTGGTTCCAAAACTCAAGATCTTTCTAACATCTTAGAGTCCTTCCTTCCTAACTTCAGATTGTTGTCTGGGACTTTGGACCCAGCTAACTCCTGCTAGTCTCCCGGGGTTGCCCAGCACTCCAAGACCACCAGTCCCTGCCTAAACTCCCACTATGTGTAGACACGTCTCCAGCTGGACGACCATGATCGCAGCTCACAATCAACTCTGGTTGGGTTGCTCCTGCTAGACCATAAGCTGAATGGCCCCTGGGGCCTGAATTTCTGCTCTGTGTGCTGTGTCCTGGACCCCAGGCTCTCCCCCACCCATCCATGCTTGCTGTCCCCAGGGCCAGGCCTGGCAGCGGCCCCAACCCCCCTGTCCTGTCATCCACAGCTAGCGAGAGCAGTGCTGAACCATGTAGCGAAAGCAACCCCCTTGGAGCCTGCCCTCCGCCTCTTGCAGCAGCAGCCAGAGGAATTCCTGGCCAGGAACATGCCCTCTCCCAGCAATTTGCAACAAGGCCTTTTGCAATTTATATCTTCAGCTCTGCTGAAGAAAATGGGAATGGATGGGCTCACTGAGCAGAAAATGCCAGAAGGCATTCCAGAGCCCAGAATCCCAAACGCGGGCCTTCTGTGCGGGGACTGAACAGACAAGCAATGCTGGGAGGAAATTCTTGCCCCATGTCAGCTACACAGGCTCAAAGGGCTATTTATAAATACTAGAGTGTATATTTTAGAGGCAGCTATGCAGTGTGAATCAGCACAGACAATGGGAGAAGCCATGTAGACATCCTCATCAGCCTACTCTCAGCTTCGATGCTTACCAGCTCTGTGGCCTTCATTCAACATCCAGTGACAGCTGTTGAGCACCCACCATGTGCCGGGCACCAGGCCAGGCACCAGGGATACAACGGTGAACGACACTGGAAAAGAAAACCCTTATTCTTGTGGGGCTTATAGTCTAGAAGCAGGGGAGGTTGATAAGAACTAAGTCAGCAAATAAACAAATTGTAATAATAGAATGGTGCCAGCACAGAAAAGCATGAGGATATGAGATAAACTAATAGGGAGGGGACCGTCCTTGGGGAGGGTGGTCAGGAAATGCCCCTCTGAAGGGTTTGAGAGGAGACCTGAAGGATGTGAGCCAGCCAGGGAGAAAAGGAAGAACACTCCAGGCAGAGGGCACAGTGCAGGCAAAGGCCTAGAGGCAGGAGAGAGCTTGGCATGACCAAGCAGTGAAAGAGGGTGGCTAGAGGAGATGCCAGGGTGGGGAGTAGGCATTTGGCGCAAGATGAAGATGGCAAGGCAGGCAGGAACAGATCACGTGGGCCATGAAAGACTTTGGATTTTTGTCTTCAGAAGGAATTGAAGAGTTTTTAGGCAAAGGAGTGACATGCTCCATTTTAAATTTTTCTAAAAGCTCAGTCTGGCTGCTGGTAGCTTGGAGGAGGAGGAGAGTAAAAGATGGGAGACCACTCAGAAGGCCACCGTGGCCACCCAAGAGAGAGGTTGTGGCAGTTCGGGTGGCATTAGCGGGTGGCAGTAAAGATGGAGAGAGGTGAGTGTGTTCAAGAGAAATTTAGGAGGCAGACAAAATAGGACTTAGTGGTAAATGAGTTCTGTGGGCTAAAAAGAGGAAGATGTCTAAAACTATACAACGGGGTGAATTTGGTGCTATTTTCCAAGAGGGAGAAGACCAGGAGGAAAAGCTGGAGAGGACGGTGTACGGTGGGGGGCTCCGGAGTTCAGTTTGGACATATGATTGGGAGACATCCTGGTAGAGATGGCGAGTAAGCAGTAGGAAATAGGGTCGACGATTCAGGGGAGAGACTGGGGTGAAGAGATGACTTTGAGAGTTATCAGCTTTGCCTGCCTTGGAACTGGGCAAGATCATCAAGGGCAATTATGTAGGAAGAGGAAAGAGCTCAAGACCAAGCCCGAAGGAAGTCCGACATTTAGAGGTGAGGCAGGTTGCCTCGCCTCTCTGAAGCTCTTAGCTCTCATCAGTAAAATGGGATGATAATCATATCTACCTTACAGGAGGATCACAAGGGGTGCTGGTCCCCTTTCCTGCCCCTAAGTGGACACATGGGTTTCAGGACTTGGGTGTGAGGGTTTCACCTTGCCTCTCACATGCGTGTGATTCGGGCTTTGATATTTGTGTGTCATAAAACACTTTTCCAGATCTGTTTTCTCTTTCTACCTTCCTAACGCTCCATGAGCACACATGTCATGAACCCCTTACCCTCCTTCTGTCCTCCTACCTCTCTGGCTGCTCCTTCTATGCCTCCTGGCTGGCTGTTCCTCCCCTTCCAGGCCAGCAGAGTTTGGAATGCCACGGGGCTCTCTTCTGGACCCAACTACTGGGGACACACTCTCCCTAGGTTACCTCATCCATCTCCCCACCAGCAAATCTCACCCAGTACTAATGACTATGGGGTCTCCAGCTCCAGCTCTGGCCTTTCCACAGAACTCCAGACTCCCTGTTGAGCATCTTCACAATAATGGGGAATAATGGGAAACTAAAATTTGACATGGCCTCAAAATGCCCTTCCTTCATCCTTCCACCATCTTAGTAAAAGATCTCACCATATGCCAGCTGCTCAAGACAAAAATCAAGGTGTCAGCCTTGATTCCACTTTCTTCATCCTCTACCTTCAATCCCTCACTGCGTCTCATTAACTCCATCTCCAAAATGTACCCCAATCCATCCAATTCCCTTTGTATCCACTGCCACTCTCCTAGTCGGAGCTTCCTCTCCTGCTTGGACAACTGCTAAGACTCCTTACCTGCTCCCTGCTCCTACTCATGGCTTCTCCAAACCATTCTCCACACAGCAGGCAGAGGACCTTTGTAAAAGAATGTCACTCCCCTACTCACAGCTCTCCAATGTTTCTATCACCCTTAAAGTAAAATCCAAACTCCTTACTGGTCTGCCCAGTCTGGCCCCTGCCAGTCTCTCCAAGCTCGTCTGAGGCCAGGCTCCCTGGGGCCCAGCGTGCTCCCGCCCCACGGGCCTCTGTTCTCTTCCTCACACACTCCCAAGTCACTACTGCTCCACTATCTTGGCTCAGCTGGCCCTCTGCCTGGGATGGCCTGGCCCCTGGTCTTTGCAAGGCTGGCTCCTCCCTGACGTTCGGCCTCGGTCTCAGTCCCAGGTCTTGCCTGACCTCTCCTTTAAACTAGCCTGCCAGGACCATCACATCTGCAGAGCCTTGTATCAACATCTGGGGTCTCCGTGCATCTTTGTTCACGTTTCTCCTGTCCACTCACCCGCCACCCCAACCAGGAGGGAAGCCCTATCAGAGCCGAGCTTCATTCCTCCTGTTCACTCCTATGCTCAGACCTGTGCCCGCTGCACAGCAGAGGCTGATTAGACAGTGGTGGAAGAAACGAATGAATGAGACCCATTCTGTAGGCAAGAATGTAAGAGATAACAGCAATAGGAGCAGCAGTAGCCAACGTTTGTGAGTCCTTGCTATGCATTGTGTCAGGTAACCTTCAGAGGGGTCCTCTAACCACGGGCTTCTCAACTTTGGTACTGCCGACCATTTGGACTAGATAATTCTTGGTTGTGAGGGGTTCCTCTGTGCATTGGAAAATACTTATCAGCTTTCCTGGCCTCTACCCACCAGATGCCAGTAGCAGCAACCACCCGCCAGTCGTGACTACCAGAACTATCCCCTGACATTGCCAGATGACTCCTGGGGGCAAAATCATCCTGGGTTGAAACCTTTGCTCTAAACGTATCTCTCTAGAGGTACTGTACCTCCAAAGTACTATTACTGTTCCTATTTTACAGTCGAACAAGCCATGGCACAAAGAGGTTAAGTAAATTGCTCAAGATCATACAGACACTAACATGGAGAAGAGGACCAGGGCCAGGATGCAGGTGGGGCAGGAACTGAACACAGCATCTCTGGAGCTGCACCCACTCTGGGGCAGGGAATGATGCTTTGCAGCACAAGGCATGATGGGAGAGGAAGTCTGATCTGGGGTAGAGGAAGAGCCCCCTCTACCCCAGCTGACATCCACTGAGGAGTCCACACTCCCAGCTGGTTTCTGCCATCGGAAACCTTCAGTGTCCTCCTCATCATGACCATGAACCTCACCAGGACTGGCCAACTCTCCCAATTATCCTGTGACTCTCTAGGGCTACAGGAATCTTGGAGACGCTGCCAAAGGGCTACCTGTCTCCACGCTACTCTCAGACACAACGCAAGTCATTCCAACACTCCCTCCACCACATCGAAGCAAGTGGGAGGGCTACGAGGCTGATTTGGATCCGTTTCCCTAGATACATTTTGAAGCTACTTCTGATCTATAGTTCCCACCCCCTGTCGTGTTGGGCAACTGAGAACTCTGTGGGGCATGCATGCCCCAGGCTTCTCCCAAGAAATGAGGTTCAACTTCCCTCTGTCGTTGACTCCCTGCCACTTTTGGGGTCTGTCACTCTATGCCTCCCATGGATCGCACGTGGCCCGGGAGGTGTAGCAGACTGGGGCAGAGCCCCTCCCCAGGACACGCTGACATCGTGCTCACTTGCTTTCTCTCTGAGCCTTCCTCCCCAAGCGGGAGAATCCCTCCACTCTGGGAATGTGAAAAAGGTCCAGTCAGTCACGTAATTTCCCACAACAGCTGTCTATTACAGGCATCGGCAAACTGTTTCTCTCAAGGGCCAGATAGCAAATGCTTTCAGCTCTGCGGGCATGTGGTCTCCATCGTGGCTGCTGGACCTCATCATCGCAGCGTGAAAGCAGCCACAGAAAACACATGGATGAATGAGCGTGGCTGTGTGCCAACCAAACTTTCCTTACAAAAACAGCTGGCAGGCCAGATTTGGCAGGCGGATTTGGGTCAGATTGGTTAACCCCTGGTCTGTGGTATAAACGTAACCCCAGTCATTGAGAGTTTAGGCTTTGAAAGCTTAAAAGACAAATTCCTGCAACCCAAAACCAAATGCAGGACGTTCTGTTCTCTCACGCTGAGCTGGCAGGAGACATTTGCGGCTATCACAATGTCTAGGGGGAGCACCATTGATGGCTTTTAGTGACAGAGGCCAGGGAGATGGAACATCTTGCAATGTGTAAGATGGCCCCTCACAAAAAAAGCTTGTCTCTCCCCAAACACCAGTAGGGCCCCAGGGAGAAACATTGCCTTCACTGCCGTCTGCACGGGCAAAAGGCCAGAAGATAATGGGAAACAAGGGCGAGACACGTTGGTAACACAGCAAAACACAACTCCAGAGCAGAATAAACCTTGGGTGGCTTAGCTGGGCCCTCCCACAGCAAGGACCCCAGCGGCTCTGCAGTGACCTGCTGCTCTTTCTCCTCTTGAGGCCCCAGTTGCTGCCTGGCCCTGAGCCACCCGGGAGTGCTGGGAGTCTCCAGGGCTTCCGAAGCATTTTCTCAGGATGATGGAGATTACTGCCCCTGACCCCCCAACCCCCCCGGCTGAGTACACCCGGCTGACCTTTGCCCCATGCCTCCTCTGTCACCCGTCTCAGCTAAGGGCACTTGTTTCCATGATGGTGCAGGAAGTTTCTGTCAGAATCCATTAGCTCTATGATCCACAGTGAGAAAACTAACCTCCTCTTAGCTCCAACGAATGTCTCGCTGGGGATTCATTCTGACTATAACAGGATTTCTTGAAAAAAATTCTGTTGTGTCCTCCACCCAAGTTGAAGTTGTTCAATGTCTCTTGGGAGCAGGGGCCAAGATGAACCCCAGAGAGCCCACCAGGCCCACGGCCCTGCATCTGGGTGGAGTGGTCACCTTCTGGGGCAGCTTCCACCCCACCTTCATCTCACACAGACCTCAGCCCAGCCCGGGCTTCCTTGTGTGTGACCACCCCGCAGGCAAGGCATGACGCAAAGACCCTTCCACAAGACCCTCTCTGGGTCAGGGTCTGTGCCGGGCCTGGACACACCTGGGCGATTACGGCCAGCCCCCTTACCCTGAATTGCTCACTGGCTAGTCCGGGAGGCCAACAGATACACAGTTATTCCTCTCGTGACAAATGCAATGGAAGAGAAAAAAGAAAATTCTGATAAGCAACTTATTCTTGCTTTGTTCAAACTAAAATAATATTTGCTCGCGATGAGAAAAATCAAACAGTGGAAAAGGCTTATAATAAAAAAACAACCATCCAAAGGAAGTAAGTCTTGAGTTGAATTTTGAACACGAAGTAAAAGTTAGCTGGGAAAAGATAGCGGGGCTGGAAGAGGGTGTTCAAGGGGGAGGGTACCGTGGAGAGGGCCCAAGGCGTGGAGGAAAGAAAGAAGATGGTGTTAGAGCAGGAGGTTGATAGGTTGTAATTATTGGACCTTGTGGTGTGGAGAAGAGAGTGGTAGGGGTGAAGCTGGAGGGGGCAGGGGGCAGATTGCACAGGCCTTCCAAGCCATACTACAGAGTGTGGGTTGCATCCTTTGGGTGCTGGAGAGCCATAGAAGGCTTTAGGGCCGTGGTTCCCAGCTGGGGAGGATTTTGCTCCCAGGGATATTTGACAATATCTGGAGACACTTTTGGCTGTCACAGCTGGGGAGCAGGGGGGATGCAGTGCTGTTCACATCTGGTGGGCAGAGGCCACGGATGTTGCTAAACTTCTTACAATGTAAGGACCGCCCCCTAGTGCGAAGAATTTTCTTTTCCAAAATGTTGAAAGAGCTGAGGTTGAGAGAAATGGGTTAGGGCAGTGAGTCATCTCGTCAGATCAACTGCTCTCCGTGGTCCCTCCAGATCCAACCGAAAGCCCGCGGGCTCGTGAGGAGGAGGGCAGTCGCACTGACCCTGTTCCATCTGGAGTTTGTCTCCATCACTGACTGCCTGGTTCCTGGAGCTGAGCCAATAGGGGCATCTCACAGACCTGGGTTTGAGGCTTAGCTCTGCTTGGTCACCATGGTCACCCAGTGCAGGCTATTTACCGCCTCATGGAGGCACAGCGTCCCGTGTTGGGTGAGGGTAGGAACAGCTACCCCACAGAACACTCCTGGACGGTATTTTTCTGAAGATAGTGAGAAACACATGACCGCCCTGATTTCCCTTTTTGCTTCAGAAACCAAGAGGCTCAACGTCCAGTTGGGAATTTGACTTCAAGAGCTGAGAGGCCCTGTGACTAGACTGTCTGGGCATTCATTTTCTCCCTACCCTTCAACACTCACTCTGTTCAGAATTTGGTCAACATAATTTACATCTTACCCGCTGGTGGTGTTTCAAAATGAACTCTGCTAAGGTGTGGTTTACACAAAATAAAATGCACAAAATAAAAGTGTGGTATACAGATGGACGAGTTTTGACAAACTTCTATATCCACATATCCATCACCATAGTCAAGATACGGAGCATGTCCATCACCCCAAAAAGTTCTCTTGGGCCCTTTGCAGTCAATCCCTCTGCCTTCCCAGCCCCGGAGACCCTGCCCTGCCTTGCGTCACCAGAGATGATTTTGCCCTGTGGGGTCATCCCTTCTGTGTCTGCCTTCTTTACACACTGTTCCTGGGGTGCATCCCTGCGGCTGTGTGTACCCATAGTTCGTTCCTTTTTATTTCTGAGTGGCATCTCTCTGCACAATGTACCCCGGGTTGTGCATCCAGTCACCTATTGATGGACGTTTGGCTCGTTTGCATTTTGGTTGTTGTTGTTATAAATAAAGCTGTTATGGACATTCATGTATTGCTTACAGTATTTCAATAGTTTCCCTACACACCCAGAATCAAATTTAAATTCCTCCTTGTGCCATCGAAAGTCCCCTCTGTGGTTTGGATTCTGCCCACTTGTCTGACCTCGTTTCCAACACTCTCCTCCTCAATCGTTGTTCTCCATCCACACCGGCTTCTTTCAGTCCCTCAAATGAGCCAGAATTGCCAAAGAGACACCACCACCCTCACCATAATCCTGCCGGCTCCAAACCAGCTGAGTGCCCCTGGCTGCCTGCCTGACATGTGCATTAACCTTCCGGAATCATTAAATCAAACTGATACTTGAATCCTAATCTCTAGTGAAGCATTTTATTTATTTTAATCCCCTAAGCACTTCAGCTCGACTTTCCTCCGGGCCTGCCATTCTGGGAGAGCTCAGAGAGCCCCCCGTGATCCTTTCTGATTGAAATCCCCTGGAGGCCAAGGGGTGAGGGCGTTTCTAATGATTTGCTCGATCATGTGACTAGTCATTTTTTAACCCCGTAGTGATTGCCCTCAGCATTAACAGTGGCTGGAAAAGTCAAGTTCTCAGGTTTTGCTTAGATTACAGACTTAATAAACTTTTCTTGAGCACCCATGGCACCTTGAGCAGTTGCACATGTTGTCAAATTTAATCCTCAAAATAACCCCGTGAGACAGGGGCGTTTTCTTTTCTGGAGGGGGGTATCTGCAGGATGGAGTGTGCTGGGCCGGAATTTCTCTCTAACAGTCTGCCTGTGCTTTTCATTTTGAAATGTTTATCTTAGTAAATCCCAAATGTGCCTTCCGGTTTCCAATAATGGCAAACTAGATTCTTTGGATTAATCCTCCCACTGAAAGCAATGAAAAATACCACGTAATGTCTAACAAACACACCACCTTTGAAGCATTGATGGACTCAAGAGGCAACGAGGTTTTCTTTTCTTGCAGGCTGACTATAATGAGGGACGTAGGGGAATTTAAATCACCAGTCTCTTATCCCTGAGAGCATTTGTCATTTCCCCACACTTGGGATCCCATAAAGTAGTAGTGAAGGACAAGGAGGGCAGAAACCAAGGCCCCAAGTGTGAGTACTTAAAGGACATACATCTTCCCCACTTTGAAATGAATCTCAGAAATGTTCTACTCTCAGATAAGGAAAATCAGATCTAAGCTCACAGTCCTCCAACGGGGTGGAATTCAGAGAAGATGACTTGGATGCTAAACAAAGCAGGAAGTAAGGAAATGCAAGGGGGGAGATGATCCTGAGAAACTGTGGGTGTAGACCAGCTCCCTGATGGATCTCATGGATTTGTATCCTTGAAAGACATAGGCTGAGTCGGCTCAGGAACCTTAAACTGTGAACTTTCCACAAGTCAGTCCTGATGGTGGTGCCCCAGGCAGCTGGAAGGAGCAGAGGCAAGTCTCCTAGGACACTGGTAATTCTCCACAAATATTTGTTCAAGGGCAATGAACAACGAGCCATCAAAGATGACCAGGCATACAAGGAAACAAGATCTATGAAAGAGAACCAAGAGGCAGTAGAGATGGACCTGCGCAGAATTTAGATTTTGAAACAACTATGTTTACCAAGTTTAAAGAAATAAGTGACAAACTTAAAAATAACTTTAGAGAGAAGAAAGCAATAAAAAATGATGTTGAAGATGTGAAAATAAAAACAAATATAGCTTCTACAAGTTAAAAAAAAAAATAGTAACTGATTACCAGAAGGGAAGGGAGTAAGGGGAGGGCGAAAGGGTAAAGGGGCACATGTGTACAGTGATGGGTAGAAACTAGCCTTTTGGTGGTGATCACGATGCAGTCTACACAGAAGTCAAAATATAATGATGTACACCTGAAATTTATATAGTTATAAACTAAAGTGACGTCAATAAAAGAAAATACAGTAACTGGAAATTAATACTCATGAGGCATTTTGACAACAGATTGGACACAGCAGAAGACAGAATTAGAGAAGAAATTATCTAGAATGTAGCACAGAAAATAAAAAATGCAGAAGAGATTACAATCTCTTATAATACAGAAGATAATATAGAAGAGAGGATAATAAATAAGGAGAATACATTGAGAAGTTCACGCATTTGTTCAGAAGTTCAGAAGAAGACAAAAGAGAGACAAAAGGGCAGAGGCAACACATGAAGAGATAATGGGTAAGAATTTTCCAGAACTGAAAAAATCACCTACGCACAGATTTGGGAAGCCTAGAAAATCCCAAGCAAAATATATGAGAAATAAATTTACATCTGGTCAGTGAACCTTCCCAAAAGCAGAGTCAAAGGGAAAAATCTTAAAAGTGGCCAGAGAAAAACAACAAATAATTTTTAAAGGAACAAGGAATATACTTACTGCTGACTTCTCAGCAGCAAAAATGGAAACCAAAAACCAGTGGAACCATATTTTTAAATATGCTGAAATAAAGTAACTGCCAGTTTACAATTCTAAGCTCAGCAAAAATAAAAAGATTAAGAAAACAAAAACAGAAACAAAGAGAGAGACAGAGATGAGACAGAGAGAACTGGGCACCAGCAGAACATCACTGAAGGAAATTCTAAGGGATTCACGACTTCAGACACGAAGTGACCCCAGAGGGAAGGTCTGAGATACAAGTGATCCAAAAACAAAGGCAAAAAGGAAAATAAAAAGAGAAGAGGAGGGAAGTAGAAATCCCAAAGTCAGATGATATAAAACGTCCAAGGAGTGTATTTTATACACTCTAAGAGGAATTAATTGTAGGAAGCATCATTATTTTATATACTTTTAATTAAAAAGAGAAAAACATTGCCCATTAAAACTGCTGTAATGCTTTCTTTGTTTTTTAAAGTAAGTAATTTTTTTCTCCCCAAAGCCCCAGTACATAGTTGTATATCTTGGTTGTAGACCTACAACCTGGTTCTTCTATGTGGGACGCTGCCACAGCATGGCTTGATGAGTGCAGTGTAGGTCCATGCCCAGGATCCAAACTGGCGAACCCTAGGCCACCAAAGCGGAGCACATGAACTGAACCATTTGGCCATGGGGCCAGACCCCGACAATACTTTCTTAACATTTAGAATTTTTATTTTATATTATTGAAAGAGCTTTCTTAGGTTTCTTGTTATCATATGTCACTCCTGTGTATACAGGAGAAGGACATCATAAGAAAGAAATGGGTTAAGATGCTTCTAAAGCTTCTTTGCATTCAGAATCTAGCTTTTCTAAATCTCTCTTTTTTGTTTTGACTCAGAGTTGTAGATGTCTGTTTTTCCACACAACATCAAACTCTGCGCCATTAAGAGCTTGGGTGATGTAGCATTTCTTAAAAAACAGATCTGCTCGGGGCTGGCCCCGTGGCCGAGTGGTTAAGTTCGTGCGCTCCGCTGCAGGCGGCCCGGTGCTTCGTTGGTTCGAATCCTGGGCGCGGACATGGCACTGCTCATCAGACCACGCTGAGGCAGCGTCCCACATGCCACAACTAGAAAGACCCACAACGAAGAATACACAACTATGTACTGGGGGGCTTTGGGGAGAAAAAGGAAAAATAAAATCTTTAAAAAAAAAAAAAACAGATCTGCTCTTGTCTCAGAGATTTTCTTTGGAGCTGCTGTCACTCGCTCTAAAGACACGAATGCACTTGGGCAATGGCAGCTGCTCCACCACAGCTGCTGGGCCAATTGCGAACACCTATGAACTTCAGAGATGCAGAGATGTGGGAAAATGTGCATCCAAAAACCGATCAAATGTATTTAGCTACACTAAATGTAAACTGACTAAACATCTGAGTCAAAAGACAAAGGTTGTCAATTTAAACACACCCATAAAACCTGTCTATATACTATTTATAAGTGATACACAAGTCAGTTCTTGTTACTTGCAGTAGTCACATCCTATAAAGTCATCATGAACACTCAATTAGTGAATACTGAACCATTGCTCTTAAGGGAAATATAGTCTCAATTAGGTGATAGTCTTAAATCCTAAAAACTCATCCTGGTAGATGCTATTTTCTTTTTTTGTAGAAGAGAAAATGAGGTGCAGAAGTGTGAACGACTTGTCTGAGGCTGCCCCACCAACAGGTGCCAGAGTTGGGATTCAAATCTCATCCAGCTGGCCCCAGAGCCACTATATCACACTTCCCCTACCATCTCCATCTTCTGGTCATCTCTGAGTAAGGCTGATTGCCACTAATCAGGAAAAAACAAGAAGCCAGAGAGCATCGCCTTGTTCAGCCTCAACTGGGAACATGCACATCAAGTGAAAAATTTTTAGCTGGTCCTCACATGTCCACCAATGACTGAAAGTACCGCGAGTATTGCTTTATCTGAGGTTACCGGCTACGGGGATAAGGAGCCTCTGCTCCCTGTGACCACTTCTCCAAGGTGTGAGGAAATCCTGTCAAAGGGTGAAAGTGGGTGGCAGCAAGTGAAGGACTGAGCAGACAAGAGCCCTGTTTTTGTCTTCTGGATCCAATTGTGTGTGAAGCAAGGCCACGCTTGGCTTTTCCCAGCACATCAGCTTAAGCAGATTTGATAAGTTTCCCTCAACTGCAACTGAAACAGTCGCAATAATAGAATATACTTTATCAAATTTGGCTCCAGCCAAATCTGAAATGGATGTTTTTATCCTCATTTTAAAGATGAGAAAACTGGTCGCCCAGATGGCAATTGGTGGGGCCAGGATTTAAACTGAGTTTTGAATCAAACTGACTCCAAATTACGTGTAAGGGTCCTAACTCTCTCGCCGTTTTTTATTTTTCAACTTTATCCAGGCTTCAGTGGAGACAGAAAAGCTTAAATGCCAGGAGAGGGATTGGAGCTCTCTTTTCTGGGTAGAAGGATGCAACGCTGTGACAGGAGTGGAGTTCGATTTAGCATCAGGACAGGTGGACATCCAGGACTGGAGAGACAGAACGAGAAGTTGGTGGGCCGCCTCAAGCCCTGCCAGTCTTCAGGCTCAGCCAATTAGAATGCAACTCCAGGGAGTCAGACTTGCACCTACCAAGAGAGGATTTCAGGGGAGCTGACGCTGGGAGGCGATGGGGGGGAGAGGGGCCAGGGGCCACATGGACCATGTGCAAACCGCTGTTGAGAGCTAGAGACACTACATGAGCTCACGGGGGCCTGCAGGTAGAGAAAAGAGAACAGGGCAGATACACAGAGAGACAGAGATGCGCCAGGACCTGGAGGCCCAGTGTGGTCCAAGAGAGAAGCTGGTCCCCTGGGTTGGGTCACCTTCTGCCAGCTTTCCAATTCCAGTTTCTCTTAGGGAGATACTCTACATGGAGTCTTCACCTTCAGATGCCACAGTGGAAGAGTCAGGGAATGAAGCTGGATTAAAGACTAAGACTGCTGTCTGTTGTGCCTACGCATTCCAAGGTCCCGAACCCGGGCGGCGAATCTGCATCAAGCAGAGAAAGAGTGATCGGGCCTGTTAAAGCTCTGCGGTAGTCACTCTGGGGTCAGAATCAGGAGCACTTGGGGTTTTTCATTTTGGGGGGTTTGTTTAAATTAATTAATTAATTTTTTGTTTTGGTAACATTGATTTATAACATTATATAAATACCAGGTGCACATCATTACATTTTGATTTCTGTGTAGATTACACCACGTTCACCAACCAAAGACTGATTACAGTCCATCACCACACGTGTGCCTAATCACCCCTTTCTCCCTCCCCCCTCCCCCCTTCCTCTCTGGTGACCACCAATCCAGTCTCTGTTGCTATGTGTTTGTTTGTCGTTGCTTTTATCTTCTACTTATGAGTGAGATCATCGGTATTTGACTTTCTCCGTCTACTTATTTCACTTTGCATAATACCCTCAAGGTCCATCCATGTTGTCACAAATGGCTGGATTTTGTCATTTCTTATGGCTAATATTCCATTATGTGTATATACCGCATCTTCTTTATCCCTTCAGCCATTCATGGGCACCTAGGTTGCTTCTAATTCTTGGCTACTGTGAATAATGCTGCAATGAACATAGGGGTGCATGTATCTTTAGCATTTGTGTTTTCAAGTTCTTTGGATAAACCCCTAGCAGTGGGATAGCTGGATCATATGGTAGATCTATTCTTAATTTTCTGAGGATACTCCATACTGCTTTCCATAGTGGTTGCACCAGTTTGCACTCCCACCAGTGGTGTACGAGGGTTCCCTTCTCTCCACAACCTCTCCAACATTTATTTCCTGTCTTGTTAATTATAGCCATTCTGATGAGAGTGAGCTGATATCTCATTGTAGTTTTGATTTGCATTTCCCTGATTTAATGATGTTGAACATCTTTTCTCGTGCCTGTTGGCCATCTGTATATCTTCTTTGGAGGAATGTCTGTTCAGATCTTTTGCCCATTTTCCAGTTGGCTTATTAGTTGTTTTGTTGTTGAGATACATGAGTTCTTTGTATATTTTGGATATTAAGCCCTTATCAGGTATATGGTTTGCAAATATCTTCTTCCAATTGTTAGATTGTCTTTTTGTTTTGTTGATGGTTTCCTTTGCTGTGTGGAAGGAGCACTGGTTTTTAAGTTTCAATAGAGACCAGACATTATCCTGGCCCGTATCCCACCCTCATTCCTGGGTATGCCCTCCATTGTGATGACTACCTGCTAATTGTGGCTGTGGTTTGGCTGCACTGTCACACCCTCTCTGTTGCCAACTCCCCCTAAGCAGAAAGTTGCCTCTGCTCTAGGGCTCTGGTTCCTCCACAGAGCTGGAACCCCTCAGGATCAGGCTGAGGCCTGAGCAGACTGCGTTGGCATTGCTTGACCCTGCATTGGAGTAGAGAATAAAGGAGGTGAACTTTGGGCTGAGCTCTGGGTGCCTGATATTTTGGGCTCATAATAGAAAATATTAATAATAATCTTGACTTGGGGAAGTGCTTTGAAAACTTTCAGTGCCCACAGAAATGTTCCAAACACTTTGAAAAGTTCTTTTAAAATACCATCAGATTTCATCTCTACAGGATGCCCTGGGAGACGGGGGCTTTATCTCACCGCCCCCATTTTGCAGGTGAGAAAATGGAGACTCTGAGAGGCAAAGCCATTTTGCCCAAATCCTCTCAAGAAGTAGATGGAATGAACAGAGATCGGTGACCAAATGGTCTGGCCTGGTGAACACTGTCTTTCCATGTGCAGTCCATGTGCACCCCACCCACAAAAATGTCCTGCCTCTAATGTCATGAGACTACATAACGCCCAACAGAGCCAGTTAAAGCACAACTTCAGAAACATCCCTGACATTCTCAACGAGTGGTCATAACTCCACTGCTAATTAGCCGAGTGACCTTCAAACATTCCTTCCCACTCTCTGGGAGATCCACAGACTGAGCTGAGAAATTCAGAGAGTAAGAAATAAGTTGGCCCAGTGGCTCAGCTAGACCAGGATATGATCTTCTTTATGCAATTTCTCCAAAAAGTCAGGGACCCACTGACTATGTAGTTTTCTTCATTTTATATGAAAATTTTCATTTATTTGATTATTAACCCAAGCAACACTCTGTGTCAAGCCCCGTGCTGAGCCCCTGAAACACCAAGATGACTTTGTTATGGTCCCTGTCCTCAGGGAGCTGGTATTATGCTGAGTAGGAAAGCTGCACTTGAGAAATAATTACAATCCATGGTAAGAACTGTTGTGCAGCAGTTACAGAGAATGAGACAGAACTGCACAAAATAAGAAGAAATTACTTCAAAGATACAGTGTTGAGCAGCAGGGATTTCTGTCTATCTTATTCATGGTACAATCCCATCTCCTAGAATGGGGGTCAGCAAAGTGACCACAGGCCAAACTCCGGCCCAGGACCCAGAGCTAAAAGTGGCTTTTACATATTTAAAGGACTGTATAAAAAACAGAAGAATATATCCTAGAGGCTATATATGGTCAGCAAAGTCTGAAATATTTACTATCTGACCCTTTACAGAAAGTTTGCCGAGCCCTGTCCTACAACAATGCCTGGCATATTTTAAGTACTCAGTAAATATTATTTGAATAAGTAAATAAATATATACTATATGAAGGTGCACGCACAAAAAGATCTCTCTTTCATGGGTACGCAGAGATAGAAGCGGTATAGAAAGAGGTCTGGAAAGATCCACACAGACTGTTAAGGTCCGTTTTCTCTGAAGAACTCAGAAGGAAAGGGTTAGAGTAGTGATCGAATGAACGCAACCTTCTCTGTAATGTGGAATTGTGTTTTATAAGGAGACTGTGTTCATGTATTGCCTGTATAATTAAAGAGTAGTAAAATGGGTTTTTAAAAAATATTCCTCCATTTTAAAAAAGTTTGTATCAGTGAAGAGTGAAGGCAGGACATCTGCCCAGGTTACTGACCTGCTTTGATTCTCAGTTTTCTCCTCTATAAAATGGTGATCAATATTAGTACACTGGCATGATGATTGAATGAGATGAGGTATGGAAAATACCCAGCATGTGATCAGCACTCAATTTTGTCAGCTGTGGTTATCAGCCTCAAAGGAACTGCTCTCCATCCTGAGTACCCTGTCTCGGTTAATGACGTCACCACCCATCTACCCAAGACAGAGCCCTGGTAGACACCTGCCTCTCACTTACTGCCCCAAATCAAGCACTTGTCAGCAAGTCCTACATCTTCTCCCTGAGAGAAGCATGTCATCCAAATATTGCGAGGACTTTCTCACTGGTTTCCCCTGCTCTGCCCTCTTCCCTTCCCAATTCGTCTTTCTCAGTAGACAGAGTGGCCATCCTGCCCTGCTCACAGGCCTCTGTCAGCCTCTGCTCCTACAGCATCAGGACCAAACTCTGAGTGTGGTATTCGAGGTTCTTCCAGAATCCAGTCCCCTGCCGGCCACTGCACCCTTTGCACAGGTCTCTCTGCTCTTTCAGAGATTCTTCCAGATCCTTGCACAGCTGTTTCTTCTCTGCGGCATGACTTCCTCCACTCTCCTTCCTTCTCAAATATCGATCTATACTTCAAACACCATCTTCTCTAGAATGTCTTCCTCAAATCCATCCATCCATCCATCCACTCACCCACTCACCCATTTACCCATTCCTCCATCCACCCACCCACCCGCTCATTCAACCCATCCACTCATTCATTCATCCATCCATCTATCCTTCCACCCACCCACACAGCAGTCAGCTCCTCCTTCCATCTACCTACTCATCCTTCCATCCATCCACCCATCCACCCACAAACGTTCACTGAAGACCTGCTATGTCCTAGGGATTCGAGCAGGCTCTGGAAGTGCAAGGATTATCAACGTGAACACACGCCCTGCTCTCTAGTGCAGTAGACTTTAAAAGGAAGGGAGTGTAGTCTCTCCAGGGACATCCAGGACTTTTTCTTGTCTACTTTATTTGTGTGTGTTTTAAACTATAAAATAAATTAGTACAGTGGTACAAGCATACAATGTGTGAAGTAAAAAACATACAATAAAGGAAGTGCTCACTTTTTTGTTTTTGTTTATTTAACAAATAGTGCTGTGTGATCAAAATGTTTGGATAGCAGTGGGAGTCTCCTGGGACCTGGTCACCCTACCTAAAGCCTGACCTGTGTCCATTTCTCCATTAAAGCATTTATAACGTCTGATGATGATCTGCACAGTGTCAGAAGAAATCAGGTTCTGGAGCCGGACAGACCAGGTTTGTATTCCAGCTTTGCTATTTACTCTCTGAGTGACCAGGGTTCCCAGCCTCTTGGGTCCCAGTTGTGGGAACTCCACGAGTTAGCACAGGAAAAGCCCTTAGAAGAAGACCTATCAGATTCCTTCTATACATTCTCCCCATCAGCCTCGCAGGCTGAGACCGTGTCTCCCCAGGGCTCGCATGGGGCTCTGCACCTGGTAGATATGCACAGAAAAGGGTGCTGGTAAAATCTCAGAGCTAGAGGTGGATTTGGGAGATTTTTTTCCCCCAACAAATGCCAGATGCTTGTCAGCAAATGGAAGGCAGCCACACTCAGGAGCTGTTCCCTCTGTTTAAGGCCAGAGACGCATATGGTGCAGGAGAGCCATTTCATCCCGTCTCAGGTGTTAATTACAAGCTTCTAGCAACCAAAGCTCTGAAACAACATGAGGACAAGAAATTACACTATTTTTAGCAATATTTTGACAGCTATATTAATAGACAATAATTTTCTTACCAGCCACCAGCTGATCACCACTTGCCACCAAAGAGATCAGCCTTCAGTTCTGCAAGGATAGGGGAGAGCAGAGATGGCAAAATCTGTTTTCAGTAAAAATCCTGAAGAATAGGGTCACTGACTTTATAACGGTCTTAACCATGTCTTCTGCTCATTGCCCTGGAAATCATACCTCCTTTTCCATTTCAACCTGCAAAATCATTCGAGGGGCACAAAATGGTGAGACGGCCTAAGAACCAGCTGGACCCACTGCCTTTCAGGTTCTTGCTGTCAAGCAAAATAATTGGACCAGAAACACAACCCTCAGAGACGTGAGGACCAGGTGGAACACAAACAACTTGGCCAGTGTTCTCTCTCTAGTTATTACTTATGGGGGCTGTGCTTGTGCTGCTGCTCTCTGTGGGCTCCCAGATGGACACAGGGGGCCTGTTGATATTCATAAATGACGATGCTCATAATTTAATCATCAGTTCCAGGGTTTGGGGAGCCCCAGCTGCCAGTGCTCATTGGTGCAGGGAAAGTAGGACACCCCCACAGAGGGGCGTTTGTGGGGGGCTGAGGCAGGCCAAGGGTTTTTCACCTGCACCCCCACCCCCAGTGACATCAACCCCCCTCCACTCAGTGAAACGAACAGCTACTTTTCAGTGTTCAGATACAGCCATTTTATCAATGGACATGGGGAGAGAGCTAGGGGAAGAAAGAAAAGAAGCTGGGGGGTGGGAAGAAGGTGTCGTAGAAGTAGTTTATCAAGATACAATGTCCACAGAACAAAAAAGCAGCGTGCGTGATGATTTGATAACCAACAGCAGATTTTAATCTTTGCCAGTGGCATATCCATGGCAAGATGATTTTTCTGATCTATGCAAATAAAATATATTTCGGGAGCAACACAACATGGCAGTCAAGAGTTTTGGCTCGGTGGTCAGGCAGCTGTGGTTTGAGTGATGTCCTCACTACTTATTAGCTGAAACAAGCGAATTCACTTCTCTGCACCTCTGAGATCATAATCGACCTTAATTCAAGGTGGTGCTTGAGGAGTAAATAAAATGAGTGCACTTCCTGGGTACCTAGTGTCTGGCACAGAGTAAACGCATGATAAATAGCTGCTTTAACCAGAAAGAACACCTGTCAAGGGAACCCATTACCAACTAGCTAGGTCTTTGTGGATTGCAGGGCCGACAGGTTTAGCAGGGCAGGTCCCTTTAGGACTGAGGGTGCGCTGGGCGTGGGGCCTCTGGAAGGTGCGCTGGGGGAGGACGTGGTGGAGAGGGCTTCCCCACGGAGGCTCAGGGCCCCTTTGCCCGGATCATAAAAGCCCTGGTGAGCTGGTCCAACCACCCACGGTCACACACAAAAGAAAGCTCCAGAGAAAACAACCACTTAGACTTTTGGAAACTGCCAAAAACTTCATTTTATGCTCATCTCTCCGAGTCAAGATGCACCCGGCAAGCGACGGTTCCATCCACTCGCTCAGAAGCGGAGGGCTGTGGGGGGCGTTGTCCGGCAGAGGCAGAAAACCGAGGGCTCAGTCACCACTCCTCCAGCCCAACCGGCCTTAAGGCTGACGCCTTTTGCACGTGGGGGAGATGGCTGCTGCCAGTTGAGAAGATTTTAGGCAGGCATCAGGGTTTTACCTTATCATTGTTATTATTTTACATTGTCATCGTCATCATCATCATTATAATACACTGTGGTGGGAAGCAGCACTCCCTGGTGGATGGGACACAGCTCCTGTAACCAGACAGGAGTGGGTTAGAATCCCAGCTCCACCCTTTGCCAGCCGTGTAACCCAGGGCGAGACTCTTAATCTGTCTAAGCCTCAGATCAGTCAAACGGTGGCAATAACAGTTCCTACCTCCTGGAGCCGGTATAAGAATTAAACCATACAGAGGAACCCTGAGCACAGCTCCTGGGAGAGTCAAGTGGTCAATGAACGGGGCCTGGTATTATCACCCCCACACACGCTCCTGTCCAACTCAGCTCACTGGCCGGAGTCCGGGCATATAACACACATGTGTGTCCCTGCAGCTGTTCTCAAAGGGCAGGGCCCTCCTGGGGTTTCCATCCCACTCCAGCATCTGCTTCATTGATGCTAAAATTAAGCTTCTGTTCGTCTTGTCCTCTCAATGATTCTGCACCCTCTTTAAAGGGAGGGCCTCATCTTACTCATCTCAACTTGGGGTCTGACATCCTGTAAATACTCAGCAGATGTCAACTGAGGCAAACTGCTTGTCCTGGAAGCTGGGGAGTGTGGCCCACAGATCTCTGAGCAGTGAGTTCTCTCTACAGCACACGGAGGATGGGAGAGGTGGAAAGGAAAATGGGGTGCTCTCATGTGGAAGCCATCACCCTGAGGCATTGCCTCCATGGGAAAATGCTAACACAGTGGCTATCTGAGGAGGCCATCGATGATTTCTGGAAAAGTTGCCATGGCTACACGGAACTCCAGGAGATAGCTGCCTAATATATGGCCTTTGAATGAATGGACAAATGCATGAATGAATGAGTGAGTGAATGAATGAGTGAACATAGCACCCATTTGGTCACATGGCGCTCCTTATATAAAAACCCTCCTGAAATGTTCTTCCTAGAGCCGCGGGCCAGGAAAAGCTTGTTTCTACTGCTGTACCAGAAGTTTCCTTTTCGCTGGCATCCTGCCTCCTTCAGAACCAGCCCATCCCCACCAGCAGGGCCCAGAGGACAGCCATGCAGGAAGGGTATTCACCAGACCCAGCCCCCGCACTCACCCTCACTCTTCTGTCTCTGCTGATGCCACATGGACTCCCAGCTGTCCAGGGCTCTGGTGGCGTCCTGTCCTGCAGAGGGGCATCCCACACTTGGCCTTTTCAACTCTCCACCCTCTGCTGGGTTTGCTGGCTGGTTTACCACTCACTCTGCCTCGCTGGAATGTGGTTTCTTAGCCTGGCGTCTCTCTTTTTGTGATTTATTCATTTCTCTGTTCACATGCCTAAGATCTGCTTCCATGAAAAACCCCATAAAGTCATAGGCTAGTGTCCTGGACTCTGTATCCTTCCCCTCACTACCTCAAAGTGCCCAGCTGGACCCTTCCTACTACTAGACTATGAGAACTGTGTAACCCACTATGTTTCCCTTTTCTCGTTGGCTGCCAGGGAACTCAGAGCTGTGTTTTATGCTCAACGGCTTTATTCAGCCCAGATTTTTAGATGCAATATTTTTGCCCCCCTTTACTCCTTGGTTCTTTTAGCATTTAACTTAGAATTTTTGTTTTTGTGTGTTTGTTTCATTTATTTTAAGCTAGCAGTTTCAAAAAAAATCTTCCAGTTTCACTGAGCCTCTTTAAAATTCTACTTCCATCCCAACCAACTTCTCCAGGGAAAAGGGAAAAGGAAATCCCAGTCCAGGCTTATTATTTACAGATGTGGCCCCCAAACTGCCTCACCCCCACCCCCGGCTGGATTTGAGCATCATTTGCCTAAATCCTTTGCAGCCTGGTGGGCCAGTTCCAGCCCTTTCCCCACCTCTCTGCCTCCAAACACCCACTGACCCTCGCGCCTGGCTCCAGGCCTTGATTATTGATCTGTTCTCCCTACCTCAGCTCACTGCCTCCTGACACCCTCCTGCCTCAGGAGCTCAACCCTGAGCATCGCCCTGGGGGCAGCCCCCAGCTAGCACTCTGTGAGAGCCCTTGGCAATTACAAGAGCAGGGACCTCTCCTCTGTGGCCCTGAGGTAATTCCCACGGTTTTCCCAATTCTGTCAGCTGTATGTTCAGCTTTGTAAGGCATTATGCTTTGCACTCTGTACTCATTCTCTGATTTAATCCATCGATGAGGGAGAGGCCACTTTATTCTCCGCTTTAGAGATGAGGAAAGTAAGATGCTCGAATTTTTTATCTGCATCCAGGACATGAGCTCCAGGGGAGGAGGGCCTGGCTGATCCTTCGTGCCCCTCTCAGCATCTGTCACAGGGCCCCGCACAGCAGTTCAATATGCAATTTCTGATTTATCGATCTATTGATCAACAGGATGAAACACGTGTTCCCCAAAGCTAATCATACCCCTCCCAGCAGGGGAGTTAGGCCGTGGGGCTCTGAGCCCCAGCGGAGTTTCATTCTGCCCGGGGCCACCGCAGCCTGCGGGACGGATGTTCTGATGCAGCATGGCCACAGAGGGACACAGATGGAGGTCGGCTGGGGCTCAGCCTGTGGGTATGGGGGCAGAGTCCTCTGGGACGCAGCCTCGCTCTAGCACAGGTCTCAGGGTGCTCTCTCATAGCTTTCCTTTTCTCTCTCTGTTCCCTGCAGGAGACCCTGAGTGTCTGAGAAGACTGTCACAGAGTAGAAGTCAAGGGGAGAAAAGAAGAGGGAAGGGATGGACAGGTGGTTGTGCGGGTTATGAGGAAGCTCACACATCAGGCTCCAACACTTTGGCTTAAAAAAGTATAATCATGGAGAGAAGAGCCAAGATGGCGCCGTGAGTAGTCCTCTTTGTCTCTCGCCCTTCGAGTCTACAATTATTTGGACACTTATCGCTTGACAAAGGATATCCAGACAGCATCTCAGGACGTCTGAGACACCCACGTGACTATACATCGGAAGGCGGATGGACTTTCCTCCGGGAGGATGTGGAAATAGGTGAGGGCTCTCAGACCCCGACGGGCAGCCTGGTACCCGCAAGCGGCTTTCTTCCAACGGACGCCCCCAGAGGATCCACGCACGTCTAGGGCAGGAGCGAGAACACAACAGAGGAGCGACGGTGGAAACAGGTGACCAGAACCCTACCTAAACCCCCTGCAATTACTCCTAAACGCAGAGGGAAACTTTGGAGTTGCACACCTGAGCCCGCGGGGAGAGTCTCTCCCCGCCATTGGCGGGGGGATCCAGCCTGGTGCTCGGGGCGCCCGGAGGGTCCCAGAGAGAGACACGGAGGGCACGGAGATCTCCCAGCTGCCGTTGCCCGCCCCGTGGGACTAGGGATTGCCGGAGATCTCGGAGAGGACC